>NW_022060038.1:3101784-3306298 GCF_007399415.2 Gopherus evgoodei
GTTTTTTTAAGAATGAGGGTAATTGGAAAGAATTTATCAAGGGCCGTGGTTGATTCTCCATCACTGACAACTGTTAAAGCAAGGCAGGAGGTTGTTTCAATAGTTCTCCTCTAGGAGTTATTTCAGGGGAGGTCTCTGGCCCATGCTATACAGGCAGTCAGAGTAGGTGATCACAGTGGTTACTTCTGGTCTTGGAATCTTCCCAGTGGTGTTAACAACATTGCTCTACAGCACGGGGTGTTCTACTGATTAATATGTCAAAGATCAAGAGGTCTTCAAACGCTACAATAATCTGGGCTATAGATAAGTGCCTCTCCTACCCCCCAGCCCTGTCCTCCCCTAGTGACCTCCTTGCAGGGGTCTGCAATGGTTCAGGGATGCTGCATCCCCTACTCCTCATTTTCCCCTTAGACCTCCACCTCCCTGTTCCTCGCCTTCTCCTGTGGCCCTTCCCCTTGTTCCTTCTCTTTACCTCAAGCGTGGTCCCCAGCCTGGCCAGAGCTGGATTGTGGTAAGAACTGGCCAGGGAGCCCAGGCCACTGTTGGGAGCCCCAGACCCTCCACCTTCAATTGTGGTGTGCCCTGGTGGGTGTGAAGACGGGCTGGGGGTTGTTCTTGGGTCCTCTGACCCTTCTGCCCAGGGAAGGTGGAACATCAGGGCTGTCTGGCCAGCTCTTACCACAGCAAGGCTCCAGCTTCCAGCCTGGGCAGAGTAAGGAATATGAGCGAAGTGAAGGAGCAGATGGTGGTGCCTCAGGGGCAAGAATGGCCTCTCAGGGCTCCTGTATTAATTATGTTTCTGACATGACTCCATCACAAGCACCTTTCTGAGGGTGTCGGAGAAGAGTGGGTGTCCGTGGTCCTTGAATAGCATCTGACCACACATGGTGCCATGCTCATGGATCACCCAGTGCCCAGACTGCTCAGGAAGGGCCAGGACTGCGACTGCAGGACAGCTTTGATCATGGCTCTGCAGCTTTTTTCATGGCATGTAGATTTTTAACCAGAGCCAGGAAAGTGACAGGCCAGGTCTAACGGGAAACAATAGCCGCATCCATTCTCTTTATTAACTGCATCAACAGGAATTCTGAAGTCAGAGCAGCCAAGGACACGGCTTTTTATGGGCCAACATACCACCAGTCCCTTGTCTCTCCAAAAATACAAGAACTTTGTTCATGTCACTGCCTCCCTTGGTCTCCTTCCCCCATTGCACTGTCCTCCCTCACCAGCGGGTCAGGACATCCATCTCCCATTGTGCCAGGGCTTAGACCTCATCTGAACCTCTCTACAAAGTGGAGATAAGTAGCTCATATCATCTCAGATGTAACCGTCCAGGATGGAATAGGTGGCTGTGGTCCATGTTTTTTGTCTCTTAAGTCACCAGTGCCATAGCCAGGTGATGAACTGACCTGTCACTTGAAGAATGCCTTGATTATCCTCACACGAAGGTGTTTGCTTTTCACGCTGTACACGATTGGATTCATCAGAGGCAGGACCAGCAGGTATACATATCCCAGGAAAATCTGAAGCAAGTGAGAGGAGCTATTCCCGAATCTGTGTATCACAGGCAAGCCAAGCCTTGGTGTGTAGAAAAGCACTACAGCACTGAGGTGAGCGACACAAGTGTTCAGGGCCCTGAGGGACTCCAAGTGGGATGTGATGCTACGCACTGCTCTGAGGATCATCACATAAGAGAGGCAGATGAGCAACGAGTCTAACCCCACTGTTAAGAGTGCAATGGACAAGCCATAGATGCTGTTGACTGTGATATCTGAACAAGCTAACTTCATGACCTCTTGGTGCACACAGTAGGAATGGGAGAGGACATTAGCTCGACAGTATTGGAACCGTTTCAGGAGAAAAAGGAGTGGGAATATTAGGGCCACTGCCCTTAGCACACACACCAGTCCCATCTTGGCTATTTTGGGGAGGGTTAAGATGGACGTATATCTTAAAGGATTGCAGATCGCGACAAAGCGGTCAAAGGCCATCAACAAGAGCACTGACGATTCAATGCATGAAAGCGAGTGGATGAAAAACAGCTGAGCAAAACAGGCATCGAGGCCGATCTCCCTAGATTTAAACAAGAATATGCCCAGTATCGTTGGCAATGTGGTTATCAATAAGCCAAGGTCTGTGATGGCCAACATGGAAAGAAAAATGTACATGGGCTCATGGAGGCTTGGATCTGTTTTTATAATGAACAGAATGACTGAATTTCCTACTATCAAAATAACATACATTAAGCAGAAAGGGATAGAGATCCAGAGATAGATGTCTTCCAGCCCAGGTATTCCGGTGAGATATAACACTGCAGAGTTGGATTTGGTGTCATTGACAGCTGACATAATGTACTGGGCAGGTCCCAGGAGTTTTCAACTTTCCTTCCTGAAAGGAAAAAGAACAGGAAACTGGATTATATTTAACAAGACATCTTTCTGCTCTTAGTGAAAGTCTAGAGACTCCCAAGATCTCAAGGAAGATCATAAAAAACACAGTTTTGGATTTACACCACTGATGGGAAGATAGGCACTGCCAGACTGGATAAGACCTGTGTTCCTTCTAGCCCAGTAGCCAGTTTCCGATGCTGGAGAGAAAGGTGGAAGAAGCCCTTCAATAGACAGCTATGAGATAACCTGCTTCCAGGGAAAGTTTCCTCCTGACACCCAGCACCAACACATATTTTGTGGTGTAAATCAGGAAAGTTTAGAGCCCTTCCTATACTTTATTAAAAACAATCCTCACTACTGTAATTAGATTTTTCTGGTAACCCATATAAATACCCAGTTCGTCTACACCAGCGACACCATCACAGGGCCTAATCAGATCAGCCCCACCATCACCGGTTCATTCACCTGCACATCCACCAATGTAATATACACCATCATGTGCCAGCAATGCCCCTCTGCTATGTACATCGGCCAAACTGGACAATCCTTACGTAAAAGGATAAATGGACACAAGTCAGATATTAGGAATGGCAATATACAAAAACCTGTAGGAGAACATTTCAATCACCCTGGCCACACAATAGCAGATTTAAAGGTAGCCATCCTGCAGCCAGAAAAATTCAGGCCCAGACTCCAAAGAGAAACTGCTGAGCTTCAGTTCATCTGCAAATTTGACACCGTCAGCTCAGGATTAAACAAAGACTGTGAATGGCTAGCCAACTACAAAAGCATTTTCTCCTCCCGTGGTGTTCACACCTCAACTGCTAGAAGAGGGCCTCATCCTCCCTGATTGAACTAACCTTGTTATTTCCATATTGATTCTTGTCTGCATATATATACCTGCCCCTGGAAATTTCCACTACATGCATCCGAGGAAGTGAGTATTCACGCACGAAAGCTCATTCTCCAATACGTCTGTTAGTCTATAAGGTGCCACAGGACTCTTTGTCGCTTTTTACAGACCCAGACTAACACGGCGACCCCTCTGATATTTTGTCTACACTAGTATAAAGTCTTGTGTCATTGCAAGGTTTTTTTCGGAAGAGTTAAAGGAATTAAGTTACCAATTCAAAGCTAATAATGCCCATTGCCTGTAACACAAAGTCACATAATGTTGTACCAGGAAAGGGAAATGTCTTTACAGGTACTCAGCAACATTAAAAAAAAGTCCTCAGAGGGAAATTTGCTCGCAACATCAGGTAGCTGATGGAATTGTTCTGCCTCTGCACCTCAGCTCTATGCTGAAACACAGCCCAGTGTTCTCTCTTGACTTGTCTTGCACAGGGATTGCAGAGGGATTTTGTTCATGACCCTGAATGTAAGTGTTAGAAACAGCTGCTCCTCAGTTACCTAATGACAGTATCATACAACTGTTCACTGAGAGAAGAGTTAATAGCACAAACCCATTGCAAACACTATTTGGAGTACTATTGAAATACTTTTGAAAGCAAAAGCCTTTATGAAGTAAAGTTCCCACTGCTCCTTCCTGTAGAGATTCCAACAACTCTGCTGCTGGTTTTTGATATACATACATGTCATGAAACTTTGTCTTTTTAATATTTATATTACAATGAAATGTTTTGGCATAACATTTACACATTTGTACTTTGACTCATACATGTAAATCCAGTCGTTCCCCTCTGATTGTATTTCAGAGATGATTTCTCAGGTTAGAGTGAGACGTAAAATGTAGCATCTGTCATCTGGATTTCTTCAGAACCTGAAAAATTCCAGCATCTCAGCCCTCAGTCAGTGGCTTGTCAGCAAACAAAAGTCTAGTAGCTCCTCTGTCCCTGGGTTCTCTTAGACTCTTAGTTTCTAGGACTGGAAGGGACCTCGAGAGGTCATCGAGTCCAATCCCCTGCCCTCATGGCAGGACCAAATACTGTCTAGACCATCCCTAATAGACATTTATCTAACTACTCTTAAATATCTCCAGAGATGGAGATTCCACAACTTCCCTAGGCAATCTATTCCAGTGTTTAACTACCCTGACAGTTAGGAACTTTTTCCTAATGTCCAACCTAAATCTTCCTTGCTGCAGTTTAAGCCCATTGCTTCTTGTTCTATCATTAATAGCTGACTGGTTCTCCTCAGGTTCTGTTCTGTCAGTCTGTAGCCTGTACCCGGAGTGGTAATGGGCATTAGGATCAGTATATAATCTCTACATTCCCTGAGCTCTCACTCTCTAGTACATAGTAACCCCAGCACCTGCTACTCAGGCACGATGAGGGTTTGCAGGAAGTGGATTTCAAAGTCAAATGCAGGAGTATTCATGGGAATGGAACTTCATTTCCCATATGAAAGTCAGCCAGTCAATCTCTCTCCCCCTCCCCCTCTTCCCTGTATTAATAAAATCCGCAGCACCCAGGAGTGGCGCTGTGACTGACACGGAGCTGAGCTGCCATAATGAATGTGTGTGATAACCCCAGTTCTGGGGATGTTTGCTGTATAGTTATATTGGGTTAACTCTTGGGATGTTTATGTTTTGGCTACATTAGGTGAAACCAGTATGGCTCTTCCTATTTTAATAGCAGGCTGCTGGAAAACAAGCAGGAAGGGAAGTAATAGCTCAAGGAAAGCCATCGCTCAGGATGCACTTAAGGGAGGTTGAGAGACCACAATGGAGTTACAAGCAGGGAATTCCCTGTTCCTGGGCTCCAGCCATGTTACACAGCTTGTTTTGCCAGCGCTGGGAGTCTGTCCAGAGCTGGGGCAGCTGTTGCTGAGGCACTCTTCAGTCTGACACGCACAGACACCGCTGGGGAAGACTCAAGGCCCTTGGCCTGCCTGGGTCCCTGTCAGATTGGGAGGGCTTGGGGTCAGAGATGTGTACAGACTGTTGTTTGAAAACCCTCTTATTCTCCCATGTTACACGTTCTTCCTGCTGTTTGATTAAACATTATTTTGGTTCAAGAAGGCTGGTCACTTGTCTCAACACATGCTCACTGGCACCTGCAGGGCAATCACAGTGCAGTAGCCCAGGGCCCAGTCTGAGGGTGCGAGCATCACAGGATTTCACCCCATGAGAGGGAAGGCTACGAGGCCTGACATGTGGCACTCAGAGACCAGAGAGGGGACAGAGATGCCGGTAGCCCCGTATCTCTGAGGGGTAGCTACAGGGCAGAAACGTTGGAGCCCTCAGCTAGTCAGGAAACAGAAATATGCCCTATCGGACCTGTTACCACAGTGCAGCTGTGAATTCCTGAGTTCACAACCAAGACAGAGAACCAAACCCTTGAAAATGAATTTTCTGATTAAATTTCCAGGAGCAACTAAACATGAGATGACTTGGGAACTAACCTCACTCAGCCCCTGGCAGGATCGGCCTAGAGCACACAGCACCTCTAGAAATGGGACCCACTGAGAAATCCTGACTCAGTTAATAGGGGTTTTAACACTTCGAGCTCGCTCTGAATGTCAGATTTGTGTGCAGCTTGAATATCCCAACGTGGAGAACAGGTAGATGTGGGGGAGGGGTTCCCAAACCATCTAGTGCTCCTTGCCCTGCAGCACCATCACTGAGTCATCCCGACAGCCCACATCAGTCCCTTCTTGCACTACAGAACATCTGCAAACGGAAACAGCTTGCAGTCTTTCCCCTTCACTTTACATTTTAAAGAGACCAAAACCTGCCAACGTACCCAAATCCTGCTAGAAGAGGAGCCGCTGACACCAGAGGTCTTCACACTGAAGGACAAGGAGTCATCCAAGAGGTTACATGGGCAGCAGGCAGTATCTGTTCAGACAGAAATGCAACTGTCTATATGAAGCATGTCTGCACATTTCCTTGGGGGCCACTTGGCCATCAGGGAACCTCTGCAGATTTGCTTTCTTTGTTCCAGCTTTAACCCTGATCAGAGCCAAAGGCAAACTGCAGGAGACCAAATCACAGGGGACGTGTGGTGATGCTACATAACTGGACTGCAGTGCCAGCCCTGCGACAGTCTCTATTCCTGGAATCTGGACTTGTCATTTCTGTTTGTATGGTTCTGATTAATCACATGGCTACCTCGGGGGTGGCCGAATGTTAGTGATGATGCTTTCAAAACTGTGATCTTGCTGATATAAAATGAAATAGAATAATAATAATAATAATAATATAGGACCAGATTTCTCCCCGGCAGTGCCCTGTCCTACACTACAAGCCCAGGGTGCAGGCCAGGGAAGGGAGAGGCCACAGGGCTCCATACAAGGAAATTTCCCTCGGATCACTCTGGGGCGGAGGTCTTTTCCCTTTTCCATTAAGAATGAAAAGAGGGATCCAGGGATCACCAAAGTTATGCACAGGTCTCAGAGATTCACTGGTAGCTCGGCCCACCCATCCACAATCTCTGAGCCTCCACAACTGCTGTAAGATGCTCCCCGGCTTCCTGCTAGCACAGGTTCATCAGAGATGTGCTACCAGGGCGTGTTACAGTAGCCACTGCCTGCAGGATCTCCTGAAGGAGCCTTGTACAGGGTGGGGGTGGGGATGCACAGAGATGGGAAGGCTGTCTGTCTGTGTAATGGCCTTCTCTTACTGTAACAGTCTGAGGCCTGGTTCTTCGGCTAATCAGCAGAAGCAGCCATAAGCTGGGAAGTGTATGGTCACATCCTCACATTCCAATCTAGTCACATTGAAAGAAGATGCTATTGGGCTATTAGGAATACAGTCCTGCTCTGATCTTCCTATCACCTCCAGAGAAAGGGTAGAGCCTAGAAGATATAAAAGGAAACTTAGTTTGGTAGCATCCTGTCTGGCAAGAACTCATTTATCAATAGACACAGCTGGGAAACCTTTTTGTCTGTATAGATGTAGTTGTAAAATCCTCACTTCTGTATTGTTTTGTATGTTTATTTGCATGGTCTCTGTCTGGTTCTGTGATTGTTTCTGTCTGCTGTATAATTAATTTTGTTGGGGGTAAACCAGTTAAGGTGGTGGGATATAATTGGTTAAATAACCATGTTACAATATGTTAGGATTGGTTAGTTAAATTTCACTAAAATGATTGGTTAAGGCGTAGCTAAGGAGAACTCAACTTTTACTATATTCTGCAGTCAATCAGGAAGGGGGGTGGGAATTGGGATCATGTTTTGCTAAAGGGGGAAATGGGAACAGGGGATTGGAACAGAAACAAGGACACAGGCAAGGCTCTGTGGTGTCAGAGCTGGGAAGGAGGACACTAAGAAACTGGAATCATGCTTGCTGGAAGTTCACCCCAATAAACATTGAATTGTTTGCGCCTTCGAACTTCGGGTATTGTTGCTCTCTGTTCATGCGAGAAGGACCAGGGAAGTGAGAGGGTGAAGGGATAAGCCCCCTAACAAATACCCCAGCCCTAGACTGGGCAGGAGATTTTGACCTTCCCATTCCCACAGTGCAGCCATAGACTCAGTCAGTGCACCTTTCATTTAAGTAACAAGGAAGCTGCTAAAAAAGGGACTGTCTCTGCCAAAATGGAACATATGGTCACCCTACTCTTGATATCTGCTAGGGTGGCTACACCAGCTCTATTTAAAAGGTATTCCCTGGAAAAGACTTGTCTGCAGAAGCCCATCACCCAGAGAAACAGTTTAAGAACAGAACAATACCCATATTGATTCAGACCAATGGTCCATCTAGCCCAATGTCCTGTTTTCTGACTGTGGTCAGTGCAGATGCTTCAGAGGGAATTATCAGAAAAGCACAATATCATGTGCTCCATCCTATGTCATCTGTACCCATCTTCTCACACTCAGAGTTTTAGAGACATCCAGAGAATGTAGTTGAGTCTGTGACTATCTTGGCTAATAGCCACTGGTGTACCTATCCTCCATGAATTTACTAGGGTTGCTTTTGACTGCTGCTGCACATTGAGTGTATGTTTTCAGAGAACTATCCACAATGCTGCCAATACCTCTTTCTTGAGTGGTAGCAGCTAATTTAGACCCCATCATTGTATATGTATATTTGGGATTATGTTTTCCATTGCGCACTACTTTGCCACTTATCAACCCTGAATTTCATCTGCCATTTTGTTCTCAGTCACCTAGTTTTGTGAGATCTGTTTGTAACACCTCTTAATTTACTTTACACTTAAATATTGTGACAAAGTTCCTTCTCTACCTTGGTGGGTCCTGCACTTATTGGCAGATTTGCTCACCTCAGTGATCTTTCCCACAGTCTGGGTCAACTTCTTCTGTGTCTGATCAGGAGTTGGGAGGTTTGGGGGGAACCTGGGCCAGCCCTCTATTCCAGTTTCCAGCCCAGGACCCTGTGGATTGCAACTGTCTATAGTGTCTCTTGTAACAGCTGCATGATGGCTACAACTCCCTGGGCTACTTCTGTCATAAACAGATAGTTGAGGGTTAATGTCTCTTTTACCTGTAAAGGGTTAACAAACAGGGAACCAAAAACACCTGACCAGAGAACCAATCGGGAAACAAGATACTTTAAAATCTTGGTAGAGGGAAGCCTTTGTTTGTGTTTTTTGGGTTTTGCTTTATTCTCTCTGGGTCCTGAAAGGGACTAGACATGCAGCCAGGTTTCTTGCCAATCTCCCTGCTACAGTCTCTTATATATTCAGAATAGTGAGTATTAAGTAGGAAAGGCGGTTATAGTCTTTTGATTGTTTTCTGTATTTGCATATGTGTTGTTTGCTGGAAGTATTTTAAATTGTAGTTTGCTGGAAGTATTTTAAATTGTGTTTTGCTGGGGGGGGCGGCTTCTCTTTAGTGTCTATAACTGAAAGACCCTGTAACTTTTACCATCTAAATTACAGAGACAACTTTTACTTTTTTTCTTTCTTTTTATTCAAAGTTTGGTTTTTAAGACCTGTTTGATTTTTTCCCCCTCGTTGAGGTTCAGGGGAATTAAGTCTGTACTACCAGGGAATTGGTGAGGGACAGGGAGAGAGAAAGGTGGAATCCCTTTGTTTAGATTCACGGAGCTTGAATCTGTCTATCTCTCCAGGATAGCCCAGGGAGGGAACGCCTGGGAGGGGGGAGAGAAGGGGGGGAAAAACAAACCTGATTTCTCTGTGTTGTGAATCAAGGAGTTTGAATCACAATATCTTCCAGGGTAACCCAGGGAGGGGAAGCCTGGGAGAGGCAACGGTGAGGGAAAGGGTACTTTCCTTGTCTTAAGATCCAGATGGTCTGGGTCTTGGGGGTCCCCGGGCAGGGTTTTGGGGGGACCAGAGTGTACCAGGCACTGGAATTCCTGGTTGGTGGCAGCGCTACAAGTATGAAGCTGGTAATTAAGCTTAGAGGAATTCATGCTGGTACCCCAATTTTTTGGACTCTAAGATTCAGATTGGGGAAATATACCATGACATGGTGGCAGTGTGTGGGAAAGATGGAATCCAAAAGCCAGTAAGATTATTATTTTTCTTCTCTTTCTGCTAGCTGTTTGTAAGCAGGAGAGAGGGTTTTTAAAACTACAACCAGAGAAATTTTTTTTCCTTGCTCCTTTCTGGTAGTCCAGAGAGACTGCCTAAGGGCACACACATTAAGGTTTAACAAGGGTCTTCTGTTAAACAAAGCAGGCTTAAGTGGTCAGCAACAGACTCCAGCAAAGCACATCTGCATATGAGGGCTGGTCCACACTAGGGGGGGGAAATCGATCTTAGATATGCAACTTCAGCTACGTGAATAACGTAGCTGAAGTCGAATATCTAAGATCGGATTACTCACCTGTCCAGACGGCGCGGGATCGATGTTCGCGGCTCTCTGTGTCGATTCCGGAACTCCGTTGAGGTTGATGGAGTTCTGGAATCGATATAAGCGCGCTCGGGGATCGATATATCGTGTCTAGATTAGACGCGATATATCGATCCCTGAGCAATCGATTTTAACCCGCCAATACGGCGGGTAGTCTGGATGTGGCCTGAAAGGATTTTTCAATTCTTTTTACTTTACCGTGAAAGTCTAGGAAAAAAAGTTAGAAAGGCACTGTTGCTAGGCAACCCCAAGGAGGCAACAGAGAAGCAGCAGTTCAGGCAATAAACACCAGAGGGAGCCCCAACACAAGAAATCAGAAACCATGAGTACCAAGGACGCCCTGAAACAGGACCAGGCAAGGCTACAAGCCATAGAGAAAGACAACGAACATAAGGGACGGATGGAACTCATTAATGCAAAAATAGCCAAGGAAGAGACGGCCTACAAAAGAGAACAAGCAGCCAAAGAGGAAGCCCACAGAAGAGAACAAGAAGCAAAAGATGCAGACCACCAAAGACAGATGGAACTCCAGAGGGAGGCCTACCAGCAGGCCCTGGCATTAGAACAGGCTAAGCAGTAGAACACAGCCAATCCTAACAACACTTTGCCAGTTGTTGTTCCACATCCCAAAAAATTTCCCACCTACAAGGCAGGTGATGACGCTGAAGCCTTCTTAGAAAATTTTGAAAGGACCTGCCATGGATACAGCATCTTGAAAACCAGTACATGATAGAGCTGAGGCCACTGCTCAGTGGACCCTTAGCAGAGGTGGCAGCTGAAATGCCTAAGGAGAACATGAATGATTATAAACTTTTTCAAACCAAGGCCAGAATCAGAATGGGGATAACACCTGAGCATGCCCGTCGGTGGTTCAGAACCCTAAGATGGAAACCAGATGTGTCATTCCCTCGACGCGCCTACCACATTGCAAAGAATTATTAGGCCTGACTATCAGGAAGAAAGGTTAACAATATAGATGAGCTGCACCTCCTAATACAAATGGAGAAGTTCTCAGAGGGTGTTCCTGCACCAGAACCAGAACCATTGCCAGCACTGACGCCAGCGCTTGCAAACCCATCTTCAACCCCAGTGCCAGAGGGTGCCAGCGAGCCTGAATTGGCAGAAGCAGCAGACAACCATACCCAAGAGGCTCAGCCAGAGCCTGAAATACCACCTGGTGCACCAGCGGAGAGCGGCTCACTAGCAACGAAAATAACCCCATCACCTACATCGCTTCCAAAGGGACCAAGCCCAAGTCCACAGTCAAAGGAAGAACTGGTATCTCCAGCTTCAAGAGAACAGTTCCAGACTGAGCAGGAAGCAAACAACAGCCTTCAGAAAACTTGGGCGGCGGCATGGAGCACCTCACCGCCTCTCAGCTCTTCTAACCAATCCCAGTTTGTTGTAGAACAAGGACTTTTGTACAAGGAGACTCTTTCTGGTGGACACCAGAAAGACTGGCATCCGCAAAAACAGTTGGTGGTTCCAACTAAGTACCGGGAAAAGCTCTTAAGCTTAGCCCATGATTATCCCAGTGGCCATGCTGGGGTGAACAGAACCAAAGACAGGTTGGGGAAGTCCTTCCATTGGGAGGGGATGGGCAAGGACGTTTCCAAGTATGTCCGGTCTTGTGAGGTATGCCAAAGAGTGGGGAAGCCTCAAGAAAAGGTCAAGGCCCCTCTCCAGCCACTCCCCATAATTGAGGTCCCATTTCAGTGAGTAGCTGTGGATATTCTGGGTCCTTTCCCAAAAAAGACACCCAGAGGAAAGCAGTACATACTGACTTTTCTGGACTTTGCTACCCGATGGCCGGAAGCAGTAGCTCTAAGCAACACCAGGGCTAAAGCTGTGTGCCAGGCCCTAACAGACATTATTGCCAGGGGTTGGCCCTCCGACATCCTTACAGTTTCAGGATCTAACTTCCTGGCAGGAACCATGAAACAACTGTGGGAAACTCATGGGGTGAATCACTTGGTTGCCACCCCTTACCACCATCAAACCAATGGCCTGGTGGAAAGGTTTGCTGGAACTTTGGGGGCCATGATACATAAATTCGTCAATGAACACTCCAGTGACTGGGACCTAGTGTTGCAGCAGTTGCTATTTGCCTACAGGGGTGTACCACATCCCAGTTTAGGGTTTTCACTGTTTGAATTTGTATATGGCCACGAGGTTAAGAGGCCATTACAGTTGGTGAAGCAGCAATGGGAGGGGTTTACACCCTCTTCAGGAACTAACATTCTGGACTTTGTAAGCAACCTACAAAGCACCCTCCGACACTCTTTAGCCCTTGCTAAAGAAAACCTAAAGGATGCTCAAAAAGAACAAAAGGCCTAGTATGATAAACATACCAGGGAGCGTTCCTTCAAGGTAGGAGACCAGGTTATGGTCTTGAAGGTGCAACAGGCCCATAAGATGGAAGCCTCATGGGAAGGGCCATTCATGGTCCAGGAGCGCTTGAGAGCTGTTAACTACCTCACAGCATTTCCCAATTCCTCCCTAAAGCCCAAATTTTACCTTGTTAATTCTCTCAAGCCCTTTTATTCCAGAGACTTACAGGTTTGTCAGTTACAGCCCAGGGAGGAGATGACGCTGAGTGGCCTGAAGGTGTCTACTATGAAGGAAAAAGTGATGGTGGCGTGGAAGAGGTGAAACTCTCCGCCGCCCTGGAAGGTCTGCAGCGGCAACTTATCAAGGAGCTGTGCATTAGCTTTGCCCCATTGTTCTCAGCCACCCCAGGACGGACTGAACGGGTATACCACTCCATTGACACAGGTAATGCTCACCCAGTTAGAACACCACCCTACCGAGTGTCTCCTCATGCCCAAGCTGCTATAAAACAGGAGATCCAGAACATGCTACAGATTGGTATAATCTGCTCATCTACCAGTGCATGGGCATCTCCAGTGGTTCTGGTACCCAAACCAGATGGGGAAATACGCTTTTGCATGGACTACCGTAAGCTAAATGCGGTAACTCATCCAGACAACTATCCAATGCCAAGCACCGATGAGCTATTGGAGAAGTTGGGAGGTGCCCAATTCCTATCTACAATAAACTTAACCAAGGGGTACGGGCAAGTACCCCTAGATGAACCTGCCAAAGAGAGGTCAGCATTCATCACCCATGCGGGTGTGTATGAATTTAATGTGCTTCTTTTTGGGCTGTGAAATGCACCCGCCACCATCCAGAGGCTGGTAGATGGTCTACTAGCAGGAATGGGCGAATATGCAAGTTACCTACCTCGATAATGTGGCCATTTTTTCTAACTTCTGGTCCAAACACCTAGAACACCTGGAAAAGGTCTTTGAGCGCATCAGGCAGGCAGGACTAACTGTTAAGGCCAAAAAGTGTCAAATAGGCCAAAACAGAGTGACTTACCTGGGACACCAGGTGGGTCAAGGAACCATAAACCCCCTACAGGCCAAGGTGGATGCTATCCAAAAGTGGCCTGTCCCAAAGTCCAAGAAACAGGTCCAATCCTTCTTAGGCTTGGCCGGGTACTACAGGCGATTTGTACCACACTACAGCCAAATCGCTGCCCCATTGACCGACCTGACCAAAAAGACCCAGCCGAATGCAGTTAAGTGGACTGATGAGTGTCAGAAGGCCTTTACCCAGCTTAAGGTGATGCTCATGTCTGACCCTGTGCTAAGGGCCCCGACTTTGACAAACCATTCCTAGTAACCCCAGATGCATGTGAGCATGGAATAGGAGCAGTTCTCATGCAGGAAGGACTGGATCACAACTTCCATCCTCTCGTGTTTCTCAGCAAGAAACTGTCTGAGAGGGAAAGTCACTGGTCAGTCAGTGAAAAGGAATGCTACGCCATTGTGTACGCCCTGCAAAAGCTACATCCATACGTTAGGAGACGGCGGTTCCAGCTACGAACAAACCGTGCTGCGCTAAAGTGGCTTCATACTGCCAAGGGGAACAACAAAGAACTGCTTCGATGGAGTTAGCTCTCCAACATTTTGATTTTGAAATTCAACACATTTTAGGAGCTTCTAACAAAGTAGCTGATGCACTCTCTCGTAAAAATTTCCCAGAATCCACTGGTTAAAATTTGTCCTTGAAATGTAGAAAGTCTTGTAGTTTAAATACTTAGTAGTATATGTAAAGGTGCATGTGTTGTATTAATCTGTTTATTCTAAAGTTCTAGGAAGAAAACACCGCCAGTGAGGTTCCCTACTGTCTGCAATTTGCAGGGAGTGTCATAAACAGATAGTTAAGGGTTAATGTCTCTTTTACCTGTAAAGGATTAACAAACAGGGAACCAAAAACACCTGACCAGAGGACCAATCAGGAAACAAGATACTTTAAAATCTCAGTAGAGGAAAGCCTTTGTTTGTGTTTTTTGGGTTTTGCTTTGTTCTCTCTGGGTCCTGAAAAGAACTAGACATGCAACCAGGTTTCTTGCCAATCTTCATGCTACAGTCTCTTACATATTCAGAAGAGTGAGTATTAAGTAGGAAAGGCGGTTATAATCTTTTCATTGTTTTCTGTATTTGCAAATGTGTTGTTTGCTGGAAATATTTTAAATTGTATTTTGCTGGGGGAGGGGTTCTCTTTAGTGTCTATAAGCTGAAAGACTCTGTAAGTTTTACTATCTAAATTACAGAGACAACTTTTACTTTTTTTCTTTCTTTTTATTCAAAGTTTTGCTTTTTAAGACCTGTTTGATTTTTTTCCCCTTGTTAAGGCTCAAGGGAATTAAGTCTGTACTTACCAGGGAATTGGTGAGGGACAGGGAGAGAGAAGGGTGGAATCCCTTTGTTTTAGATTCACGGAGCTTGAATCTGTCTATCTCTACAGGATAGCCCAGGGAGGGAATACCTGGAAGGGGGGAGAGAAAGGGGGAAAATAAACCTGATTTCTCTGTGTTGTGATTCAAGGAGTTTGAATCACAGTATCTTCCAGGGTAACCCAGGGAGGGGAAGCCTGGGAGAGGCAACGGTGAGGGAAAGAGTTTACTTTCCTTGTCCTAAGATCCAGACGGTCTGGGTCTTGGGGGCCCCCGGGCAAGGATTTGGGGGGACCAGAGTGTACCAGGCACTGGAATTCCTGGTTGGTGGCAGCGCTACAAGTACGAAGCTGGTAATTAAGCGTAGAGGAATTCATGCTGGTACCCCAATTTTTTGCACTCTAAGGTTCATATTGGGGAAATATACCATGACAACTTCCCCATGGCCTCCTCCAAACACCTTCTTTATGCTCACAACAGCATCCTGATGTCTGATAATGTTTGTACTCCTTAGTTCTCCAGCAGCACACCCTCACACTCTCAGTTCCTTGCGCCTCTTGCTTCCAGCTCCTCACACGCACTTCCTCTCCTCTGGCTTCCTGATTAGCCCTGATTAGCCTGCCTTGATTGGCTGCAGGTGTTCTAATCAGCCTGTCTGCCTTAATTGGTTCTAGCAGGTTCCTGATTACTCTAGTGCAGCCCCTGCTCTGGTCACTCAGGGAACAGAAAACTACTCATCCAGTGACCAGTATATTTGCCCTCTGCCAGACTCCTGTACCCCACTGCTTTGGGTCTGTCACAATATATTGAGTAATATTGTCTTGTCTACACATTTTGCCACTTCGAAATTTACCCCTTTTTCCAGACAATTATGTATATGTTGTATAGCACCGGTCCCACTACAGATCCTTGGGTCCTGATTCTATCATCTCAGATCTGCTTAGACTTCATCAGGGGAAGTTTGAGTTGCAAGACTGAGGTCCCAGTTATACTGGTACGCCCTGAATATGAGATTTGGACATTGTAATCTGACCTGTGAACTGAATTCTAAAGGAACGTTTTGAAACTACAAAACTCACCACCTCTGCCATGAATCTGCACATCAATGAATTGAATTTATGTCTGGATGTATAGATATATTTTAATCATACTCTCTCACTTTTGTTTTTTACTAAATTTTAGTTTAGTTAATGAGTGTCTATCTGATATCTCAGAAGTAAATCTGGCATTCAATAAGGCTCAGAGAAGGGAAAAGTGAAATTCCTCTTTGTTTTAGAAACACGGAGTTTGAATCTGGATTGCCTCTGGGTGAAGGGAAAAGAGGAGGGGGGAAGGTATCATTCCTCTCTGTGTGGTGATTCAAAGAGTTTGAATCACGGTGACCTCCTAGTGTACCCAGGGTGGGAAGGAGCTGGGAGGAAGAAAGGAGGGGGAAGGAAAATGGTTTATTCCCCTTTTTTGTGAGACTCAAGGAATTTGGGTCTTGGGGTCCCCAGGGAAGGTTTTGGGGGAAACCAGAGTTTATCAGGCACTCTAAGTCCTCATTGGTGGCAGCGCTACAGGATCTAAGCTGGTAATTAAGCTTAGGGGAATTCATGCTAGTACCCATATTTTGGATGCTAAGGTTCAGAATTGGGAATTATATTATGACAAGGACAAAGTCACAAAGTTCAGCCACCAGGTTAGCTGTAACACTATCGAGGATAAGTGTTTCTGATGGCTTGTAGTCCATCTCTGTGTGGAATGTTTGTGTAGAGAGCATCTACATCGATAGTGGCCAGGATGGTGTTTTCTGGAAGATCACCAATGGATTGTAGTTTCCTCAGAAAGTCAGTGGTGTCTCGAAGATAGCTGGGAGTGCTGTTAGCATAGGGCCTGAGGAGGGAGTCTACATAGCCAGGCAATCCTGATGTTAGGTTGCCAATGCACCATAGAGGTGCCATAGAGTTTAGGTGCAGGAAAGGGGAGTGTAATAGAGGTTGTATGTAATTTATGCCCATCACCTGTTACACGTGCATGGCTAAAGTAACTTGCACAGTCAGCTTGATATTAGTGCAAACCTAGTGTTTGCATATCCACACTTTTGTGATTCCATCCCTTCCTCTGCCCAACTGAAGTTACTCGCTGTATTACCTTGTAACTTGCTAAAAATCTACAGACCCTTACGTGAGAAGAGGATGCAGATCCTGTGAGGAGATAGAGAAGCCTGTAGGATGATCAAATTCTCTGGATTCAGTGGACATTAGGCAAGCAAAGTACTTCAGCTTCCCTTAGAGAGATTCTGGTGGGTCAGAGTGCATCACCAGGAGCATTTGGAAAGGGACAGTTAATAGAGCCCGGTTCTGATGGAATTTACACATGTAAATCTGGATTGACTCAGTTTAAGTCAATGCAAATGATTTCAAAACCTGGCCCTAAGAATTTATCCCATATACTGCAAAGAGCCAATGGCCTAATTAGTATTCTCAGAAGTGGTGAAAATTATATAATGAGGCAATAAAACATGTTTCTAAAAAGCTTCAATGCAGGACATATAAATACAATGACTGTTTTCACCATGCGCTTGCCATAGGTATACCAACATATGATCATACACTGGGCTACACTCAGAAGTGGAGGGTCAGAAAGAGTGTCTGTATGAAGGTCACAATTGTAGAATCACACAGTGCTCAAGTAGACTGTGGAACTCCCAGCCACAATATATCAATGGGGCTAGGAGCTTAGCAGGATTTATAGAGGGACTGGATGTTTATATGGATAACCAGAAAAACCAACTACATTAGTGAGGATTTAAAAAAAAAAAGGCTTGGAAGGACTATAAACCTTCCTGATTTACACCACAAAATATGACTGACTAACTACTGGGTATCAGGGGGAAACTTTCCCTAGGACCAGGTTATCACATGGCTGCCCAATGCAGGGCTTCTTACGCTTTCCTCTCCAGCATCTGGAACCGGCCACTGGAGACTGGACTGCATGTCTGATCCAGCCTGGCGATACCTATCCTCCTACTGATGCTGCAAATCCAAGACTATGTATTTGCTGATCTTCCTTAAGCTCCTGGGAGTCTCTCAAGTTACACTTAGATCAGAAAAATGTCTCATTAAATATCATCTAGTCTCCTGTTCTTTTTTCTTTTAGGAAGTAAATCCCCAAACTCTTTGAAACGGCCCAGTCTATTATGTCAGCTGTCAATGACACCAACTTCAACTCTGCAGTCTTCCTTCTTACTGGGATACTGGGGAAGGAAGACATACATCTTTGGATTTCTATCCCCTTCAGCTTAATGTACATTATTTCAATAGCAGGAAATTCAGTCATTCTGTTCATTATTAAAACAGATCCAAGCCTTCATGAGCCCATGTACATTTTCCTGTCCATGTTGACCGTCACAGACCTTGGCTTATCGATATCCACCATACCAACAATACTGGGCATATACTTGTTTAACTCTAGGGAGATCAGCCTTAATGCCTGTTTTGCCCAGCTATTCTTCATCCACTTTTTTGCAAAAATTGAATCCTCTGTCCTCTTGTTGATGGCCTTTGACCGCTTTATTGCGATCTGTAACCCACTGAGATATGCTTCCTTCTTAACCCTGCCGAGAATAGCCAAGATGGGATTGGTGTTTGTGCCGTAGCATTACCATTCCCCTTTCTCCTGAAATGTCTCCAATACTGTTGAGACAATGTCCTCTCCCATTCCTACTGCCGGTGCCAGGATGTCATGAAATTGGCTTGTTCGGATATCAAAGTCAATACCATCTATGGCATATTTACTACAGTCTTCATATTGGGGTTAGACTTGCTGCTCATCTTTCTCTCTCTTATGATGATCCTTAAAACAATGCTGAGCATCGCATCCCAGGCAGAGTGCCTCAGGGCCCTGAACACCTGTGTCTCTCACCTCTGTGCCATTCTGCTCTTCTACATACCAGACATTGGCCTGGCTGTGATACATAGATTTGGGAACAGTTCTTTTCACTTATTTAAGATTCTCCTGGGATATGTCTACCTGCTGGTTCCCCCTTGATCAATCCAATTGTGTACAGTGTGAAAAGCAAACATCTTCATGCGAGGATAATCAGGGCCTTCATCAAGTGAAGGGTCAGTTCATCACTCAGCTCCAGCGCCTGTGACACAAGAGACAAAAACCATGAATGGCAGCCATTGCCAGCTATTCCATCCGGGTTCCTTTTCCCCTGAGGCTCCTCCCTTTGCCTCATCTTTTCCCACAAGGTTTCATTCCTACTACTCCCCTTTAACTGAGACTCTGCTCCCTCTTTCTGGTTGGAAGCCAGAGTTGGGCCATGGTAAGAACTGCCCAGAGATTCACAGCCACTGTGAGGTGCTCCAGACCCTCCACGTTTTACCCCTCAGGACGTACAAGCCAGGGAAAGTGGACAGTCCTGGGTTCCTCACATGAGGCTGTGCTCCCAGAGCAGCTCTTACCATGGCCTGACTTGGGCCTGGCTGGGAGGCGGAACATCGGGGAAAATGGAGAAGCAGATGGGGTACAGGGTGGGGCTTCAAGGAGAGAAAAGGGAATAGGGGATGTGTCAAGTCTGAAACAAATCTTACCCCAGCAAGCAAGACGGTGGGGATTTTCCTGAGTAAAGGAGGAAGATGGGGCTGGAGGGTTAGAGAACCTGTGTTTTGGAGAAGACTAAATTAATGTGACCTCACGAAGTGGGCTTGTCTTTTATGTATCCCAGGCTGAGAGTAAGTCACTGCAAGGATCTCAGAGGGAAGGTCAATGTTCCTTGAGGGCCACTTCAGGCCCAAAAGAGGCACCCTGGGGTGGCATCTGTCCTCAGAGACTTGGTCAGAGTGCGCTGTGCTCTAGGAAGCTGTTACCAATGGGAGTATGTGTGACGTCGTTGACATGAACTGTGACTGTATTGATCATTGTTGTACCCAAGGTCCTATATTAGAATCAAATATTGTACAAAAGTTGTCATTTAAAGTGTCTATGAAAAGGTTGTGATTTGCTGGTTATGACTATGCTTTCTGCATTCATGTATCATTTTTGTGTTTAAAGTTATAAGTATTGGCTCTATACTGTCTCACTTCATCGGATGCATGTAGTGTAAAATAAGAAGGAAGATATACATGCACAGGGAACATGAAACAATGAGTGTTATCATACACACTATAAGGAGAGTGATCCGTTAAGGTGAGCTGTTGTTAGCAGGAGAGAAAAAGAACTGTTTGTAGTGGTAATGAAAATAGCCCATTTCCAGCACTTGACAAGGAGATATAAGGAACTGGGGCGGGGGGGAGAGATAATCATGGGGAAATAGTTTTACTTTGTGTAATTGCTCATCCACTCCCAGTCTTTATTGAAACCTAATTTAATGGTGTTCAATTTGCAAATTAATTCCAATTCAGCAGTCTTTTGTTGGAGTCTGTTTTTGACTTTTTTTTATTGTAATATTGCAACTTTTAGGTCTGTAATCGAGTGGCCAGGGAGATTGAAGTATTCTCCAACTGGTTTTTGATTGTTATAATTCTTAACATCTGATTTGTGCCCATTTATTCTTTTACTTAGAGACTGTCCGGTTTGGTCAATGTACATGGCACAGGGGCATTGCTGGCACATGATGGCATATATCAGATTGATAGATGTGCAGGTGAACGAGCCTCTGATAGTGTAGCTGATGTGATTAGCTTTGTTGCAAGGATAGGTTCCTGGGTTAGTGTTTTTGTTATGTGGTGTGTGGTTGCTGGTGAGTATTTGCTACAGGTTTGGGGGCTGTCTGTAAGCAAGGACTGGCCTGTCTCCCAAGGTCTGTGAGAGTGAGGGATTGTAATTCAGAATAGGTTGTAGATCCTTGATGACGCGCTGGAGAGGTTTTAGTTGGGGGCTGTAGGTGACGGCAAGTGGTGTTCTGTTACTTTCTTTGTTGGGCCTGTCCTGGAGCAGGTGACTTCTGGGTACTCTTCTGGCTCTGTCAGTCTGATTCTTCACTTTAGCAGGTGGATATTGTAGTTGTAAGAATGCTTGATAGAGATCTTGTAGGTGTTTGTCTCTGTCTGAGAGGTTGGAGCAAATGCGATTGTATCGTAAAGTTTGGCTGTAGACAATGGATCTAGCGGTGTGGTCTGGATGAAAGCTGGAGATAGATTCACAGGGTTTAAAGATAGAAGGGACCATTAGATCTTCCAGTCGGATGCCCTGTATAGCACACGCCATTTAATTTCACCCAGTTACCCTTGTATTAAGCCCCTGGACTTGCATTTGAGTAAGGCCAGGTGTAAACTAGGATTTTGCATCACATAATCATAGAGCCACAGGGTGAGAAGGGACCTCAAGGGACAGCTAGTCTAATTCCCTTCCAAGATGCAGGATTTGTTGTGTCCAACCATCCTACACAGATGGCTAATCAGCCTCCTTTGGAAAATCTCAAGTGAAAGAGCTTTCATTATTTTCTGAGGCACTTCTTCCATTGTCCTGCTGTGCTTAAAGTTAGGAATTTTGACCTGAGAGTTAATCTAGATCTTCCCCAATGTAATCTGAGCCCATTGCATCTTGTCATGTGCTCTGTATTTCAAGCGTGTTATCATGTCCCCTCGTAATCTCCTTTTTTCCAAACTAAACATAAGCTGTTCCTTTGGCCTTTGCTGGCATGACTTGCAGTCCATCCTTTTGAGCATCTTTCTCACTCTCCTCTGAACCCTCTCCAGTTTCTCTACATCTTTCTATATAGTAGTGAACAAAATTGGACACAGTATTCCTTCTGAAGCCTAACCAGCACCGAGTAGACCAGTACTATCACACGCCCATGACTTGTTCTCTCTGCCTCTACTAATACAACAAACATTGCCTTTGTTTTTTTATTTTTTGCAACAGCAAATACATCCACTCTTCTGAGAGATGTAGCTATATCTTAACCCCAGAGTAGATGGCAGCAACCTCTAGGAGAGGTGCATTACCTAAACTGATGGGAGAACACAGGGTAAGTGCTGTCTAAGCTGAAGTGCTATGGCAAGGCTGCTGTAGCTGTTTAAGTGGTTCTGCAGACAGGGATAGTTGGAGAATTTATGACTTTCCTTTACAGTTTGTTCCAATTGTCAATCCTTCTTAGTACAGGGAGTGGAAGAAAGGCGGGATTAGCAAGGGAAGCTACCTTGGTGAGGTCAGAACATGTAGGAATAAAGTGAGGAAGGCTAAAAGCCGCATTGAACTGGACCTTGCAAAGGGAATCAAAACCAATAGTAAAAGGTTCTACAGCCACATAAATAAGAAGAAAACAAAGAAAGAAGAAGTGGGGCCGCTATACACTGAGGATGGAGTGGAGGTTAAGGATAACCTAGGCATGGCCCAATATCTAAATAAGTACTTTGCCTCAGTTTTTAATAAGACTAGTGAGGAGTTTAGCGGTGATGGAGGGATGATAAACAGGAATGTGGATATGGAGGTGGATATTACCGCAACTGAGGTAAAGGCCAAACTTGAACAGCTTAATGGGACAAAATCGGAGCGCCCGGACAATCTCCATCCGAGGATATTAAAGGAACTGGTGCGTGAAATTGCGAGCCCGTTAACGAGAATTTTTAAGCAATCGATAAACTCAGGGGTTGTGCCGTACGACTGCAGAATTGCTAAAGTAGTTCCTATTTTTAAGAAAGGGAATAAAAGTGATCCGGGTAATTATAGGCCTGTTAGCTTGACATCTGTAGTATGTAAGGTCTTGGAAAAAATTTTAAGGGAGAAAGTAGTTAAGGACATAGAGGTCAATGGTAATTGGGATGAATTGCAACATGGATTTACTAAAAGTAGATCTTGCCAAACCAATCTGATCTCCTTCTTTGAGAAGGTGACGGATTACTTAGATAAAGGAAATGCGGTAGATCTAATTTACCTCGATTTCAGTAAGGCGTTTGACACGGTTCCACATGGGGAACTGTTAGTTAAATTGGAAAAGATGGGGATGAATATGAAAGTTGTAAGGTGGATAAGGAACTGGTTGAAGGGGAGACTCCAGCGGGTCGTATTGAAGGGTGAACTGTCAGGCTGGAAGGATGTCACTAGTGGAGACCCTCAAGGATCGGTTTTGGGACCGATCTTATTTAACCTTTTTATTACTGACCTTGGCACAAAGAGCGGGAATGTGCTAATAAAGTTTGCGGATGACACAAAGCTGGAGGGTATTGCTAACACAGAGAAGGACAGGGATACTATTCAGGAAGATCTGGAGCACCTTGTAAACTGGAGTAATAGTAATACGATGAAATACAATAGTGAAAAGTGCAAGGTCATGCACTTAGGGATTAATGAGAAGAATTTTAGATATACGTTGGGGACGCATCAGTTGGAAGCGACAGAGGAGGAGAAGGACCTTGGGGTATTGGTTGATAGCAGGATGTCTATGAGCCGCCAATGTGATACGGCTGTTAAAAAAGCAAATGCGATTTCAGGATGCATCAGGCGAGGTATTTCCAGCAAGGATAAGGAGGTGTTAGTACCATTATATAAGGCGCTGGTGAGACCCCATCTGGAATATTGTGTGCAGTTCTGGTGTCCCATGTTCAAGAAGGATGAATTCAAACTGGAACAGGTCCAGAGACGGGCTACTAGGATGATCTGAGGAATGAAAAACCTGCCTTATGAAAGGAGACTCAAAGAGTTTGGCTTGTTTAGCCTGGCCAAAAGAAGGCTACGGGGGGATATGCTTGCTCTATATAAATATATCAGGGGGGTTAATGTTAGGGAGGGAGAGGAATTATTTAAGTTTAGTACTAATGTAGGCACGAGGACGAATAGGTACAAACTGGATATTAGGAAGTTTAGACTTGAAATTAGACAAAGGTTTCTAACCATTAGGGGAGTGAAGTTCTGGAACAGCCTTCCGAGGGAAGTAGTGGGGGCAAAAGACTTATCTGGCTTTAAGACTAAGCTTGATAAGTATATGGAGGGGATGTTATGATAGGATAGTTTAATTTGGGCAATAGATCTGGATTATCACCAGATAAGTCTGCTCAATGGTCTGCGGGGAGATGTTGGATGGGATGGGAACTGAGTTACTGCAGAGAATTCCTTCTTGGGTGCTGGCTGGTGAGTCTTGCCCACATGCTCAGGGTTTAGCTGATCGCTATATTTGGGGTCGGGAAGGAATTTTCCTCCAGGGCAGATTGGCAGGGGCCCTGGAGGTTTTTCGCCTTCCCCTGCAGCGAGAGGCATGGGTCGCTTGCTGGTGGATTCTCTGCAGCTTGAGGTCTTCAAACCAATTTTGAGGATTTCAATAACTCAGTCCTGGGTTAGGGGTTGTTATAAAAGTGGATGGGTAGAGTTCTGAGGCCTGCCTTGTGCAGGAGGTCAGACTAGATGATCATATTGGTCCCTTCTGACCTATGAGTCTATGAGTCTATGAGTCTAAACATTTGGCCCTCATTTCCAACTGGAATTTCTCTGGATTCAGAGTCCAGCCACTAGGCCTTGCTCTGCCTTTCTCTGCTAGATTACATAGACAGTTATTATAATTTAAAATAAATAGTTGAAGCTCTTTTTCACTCTCCGGAATTTTCTCCAGCCTCAAATAATTTTGTGGGTCTTTTCTGCACCCTCTCCAATTTTTCAACATCCCTATTGAAATGTGGACTTTAGGACTGCATAATGTTTTTCATCAATACCATGTAGCAATTTTATATTTACTTTCAGATCATTGATGAAAATATTGAATAGCTTCGGGCCTAGAACTAATCTCTGCAGAACACCAGTTTGAACACCTCCATTTGGTGGCATTAGCCTGTTGACATCTGCTTTCTGAGATCTGTCAGTTATCCAGTTTTTAGTCCATTTAAAGTATGCTTTACTGATATTGTAGAGTGTTCATTTTATCTGATTATTTTTTCCCATGAAATGAGATGCCTCAGATTCTCTTGATCAACTAAACAAATACTCCCATTAAAGAGTGAAATCGGGTTTGTTTACCATAACCCATGTTGTTGATTGACAATTATACTCTTAGACTTATTTATAATGAATCACATACCAGCTCCTTCTATGTTTCCTAACCTTGTGAAAATTTGTTAAACTTTTCCTTTTTTTTTGGTAATAGTTTAATTTTAACACAAAACTGTCAGTAATTTGCTTTGTTGTTCTCCTCTGCCGCTGCCTGACTGAGTGCTTCTGGTTCCAAATGAGATGTGTGGCTGATCTGTCATTTAGTAATTGCCCGATTGCATACATATTGTTCTGGATCAGATGTGTGGTTGATTGATCAGTTTCTAACTCTGGTATTCCTAACTCTAAGGTTCTACTGTAAATGCCGTTTAATCTGCTCTTTGACAGTAATGTACCAGAAAGTTTTTCATCAGCTCATGTGATATACTGCTTCTTTCTAAATGCAGAACAAAAGTATTTCTTGAACACATCCATTTTTTCTATAATATTAACAAGTTTTCTTTCTACCTCTAGAAATGGGCATAAATGTTTTTTAGGAATTCTTTTGTTCTTAATATACTTAATAACCACTTTTTTTATCCTTAGCCCTGCCAAGCATGAACTTTTTCCTGATGTCTTTAATGTCCTTTTTCAGTTTTCATAACTTCCAAATTATATTGCTGACTTTATATTTTTCTTTTTTTCTCATTTGTTGCATATTTCTGTTTTCCTGCCTAATGGCTACCTTCACTTTCCACTGAACTGGGTTTTTCTCCAAAGTTCTCTGTTTTCTTGACAGTGGAATTGTGGCTTTTTCTGTATCTAATAATCTTTTCTTAAAGAATGCTTAATATTCATTCCCATTTTTATGTCTAAATGTTTTCTTCCAATCAGTTTTGCTGTTATTTTGCCTCAGCTTTGGGGAAATAGCCTTTTTGAAGCACTAAATATTTATAATTATTACTGGTTGGGAATTGTTCTTTGTTTGTCAGTTTGAATGTCATCAGTTCATTCTTCATTTTGCTCTCCTCTATCATATGCCTTCTTCTTTGTCTCTTCTCTAAACTCAACAGTCCCATACTTTTCAATCTGTCCACATATGACAGCCACCTCCAATCTCAGAGCCTGTCTCAGAAACCCCCTTTCTATCTACTATATCTTTTACAGGGTCTGGGTGAACAAAACTGAGCACATGTCCACAGCATGTTATTCTGTATCCCATTCCTTAAGCATCTAATCTTTGTCTTTGTTTGGCCACTGCTGAGACTGAGGAGGTGTTTCCATTGAGCTGCTATCAATATTTCCCCTGAGATGTGTTCTAGTTGGGATGTTTCTGCCTGGCACATGTCTTAGCAAGAGTTCAGATTTTTCCCACTTCGAGATTTTGAACAAGCAGGTGAACGGGGAACTCTCTAAAGCATCAACTCACTAGCCTGGCTTTGGTTGAATTAAGGAACAATGGTGGAGAAACAGTATCCACACACATAGTTCCTCCTGGTGCCTATTAAGGTTTGCCACACCATGACATGTAGGAATTACTGACCTTTGGCGCAGCATCAAGTATGGAATGACATTATCAGGGTCAGTTACTCAGAATTCATTTATCTGAATAAAGAAAATGTTATTTTCCAGTGTGTGAAGAGTGACCAATTGATTAACCCATGAGAAGAGCCTCTGTTAGTACATATATAGTCTCATAATGGCATTGTCTCTCCATCCAGGCATTTGTACTGTGACCAGCACCCTATACACTGGCCACATACAGGAAGTCGAGAGAATTTACAGTACACACAGGAGACACCGTTCTCTCGCAAAGTTGGACATCTTCCCTCCTACTCCATGTCAGATTACAACACAACCAACGTCAACAATCCCTCCACCTTCATGTTGCTGGGCATTTCTGGCCTGGAGGCAGCCCATGGCTGGATCTCCATCCCCTTCGATGTCATGTACACCATCGCCCTCTTGGGAAACTTTACTATCCGGTTCATTGTAAAAACAGAGCTGGGGCTCCATGAGCCCATGTACTATTTCCTCTGCATACTGACCATCACTGACCTGGATCTGTCTACATCCACCCTGGCTAAAATGCTGAGCATCTTCTGGTTCAATTCCAGGGAGATCGATTTCAGTGCCTGCCTCACCCAGATGTACTTCATTCACTGCTTCTCAGTGATGGAGTCTGGAATCTTCGTGGCCATGGCTTTGGATCGCTATCTGTGACCCTTTGAGACATTCCACCACTCTGACCAACGGCTTTGTGGCCAAGATTGGCCTGGCTGTGGTGCTGCGTGGCAGCATTCTTGCACTGCCCTACCCTTTCCTGGAGAGGTGGTGGCCATATTGCAGAACCAACATCCTCTCCCACATGTACTGCGAACACATAGCTGTGGTTAAGCTGGCTCGCACCAACATATGCATAAGCAGTTACTATGGCCTGCTAGTGGCATTCTTGGGGACTGGTGTGGATGTGTTTTTTATCGCAGTGTCCTATACATAGATACTAAGGGCCATCTTCAGCCTCCCCACAAAGGATGCCCACCTCAAAACTTTTGGGACCTGTGGCTCCCATCTCTGTGTCATTTTAGCATTTTATATCCCAGCTATCTTCTCCTTTCTCGCGCACCGGTTTGGCCACAATATGCCCACACATTTCCACATTCTCATTGCCAACATGTACATTCTACTGCCCTCCATGCTAAACCCCATCATCTATGGGGTGAGGATCAAAGAGATCCGGGACAGGCTGCTCTGGCATGTTACTCATGTGGAATAAAGATTTCTTCTGGTGCTCTGGCTATCAGGCCAATCTCCGTGGAGATCTGGCTGGTGATATGGTGTTAGGCTCTCTTCCCTGAATCACTGACTAGAGACATTGAATCCTTGCTTTAGCTGACAGTGCTATATGAACCTGACAATCTGGGAAATCCATCTATGTACAACTCACAGGGGTGCTGCACTTCTTATTGCTGGTAACCGGACACCTGAGGCCTCGCATGCTACCCCCCCATGTCCCCCATGTCCATGCCCCTGTCACTCACTCCTCTCCTCACTATCCCTGTTACTCTCTGCATCATCTCCACCCCCCTCCCTATCCCAGCAGCATCCTATATGTTCCGGGGCTGGAATGGGAGTTTCAGTAGCCTGAGGAGGACCCCGCCTGCTAGTAGGAGGCAGCCTCAATTGTGTAAGGGCTGATGTGGGTTTATGAGATGATGTCTCCACCCCACTCTGCTGCAACTGGACCTAGCCAGATACCCTTTTCAACTGGACGTTTTAGCTCAAAACTCGGGGTGGGGAGGGTTAGTGGTGTGGGACCCTAGCATTCTGGGGTCGAAGTGATGGGAATAGGGGGTGAAGGGCTGAGAATGGATATTAGCATGGGGCTGATGGGGGAGGGGAATCTGGGAATCGATATTTGCATGCGGGTGATGAGGGATGGGACCTATCTGGGAATAGATATTAGTGTGGGGTTGATGGGGGGTGGGGGTCTGGGAATGCGTATTAGTGGGAGAGTGATGGGGTGCAAATGCTCTGTGAATGGATAATAGTGTTGGACTGATGGGGAAGGATCTGGGACTGTCTAGTGACATAAAGGACTCACGTCTCTCTCCCAGAGACCTCTGGGGAGTTGTGTGGAGGAAACTCTTTTAACCCAACTTGAGAAAAGCTTATTAATCACTTCACAGCATTTCCTATTATTTTATTTTACAGGGGGGCTGTAGCCTGTTCAGTTAAAACTGACAGCCCCTTTATATAGTTTTGCTTCCATTTTATACTTTGTTTTTTTTCTGCATTTGTGCATTCATATCACATTCCAATTCCTGAGAAGTTTGGGCTAAAGCAACAATATGCTGGGCATTGGCTATATTTTGCAAGTCTCTTTTCATCCCCTCATTCTGCAATCTCAACTTCTCCAACACCTGTTGCAAATTTTCCTTCTCATGTTTCCAGATCTCACACTCCTCTGCAAACTTATTCACAGTCTGATACATCATCCAAACAGCAGCATCTGTCATTTGTTCCTTGTTAGGAGTGGGAGTGCTACAAGTCTGACATTTTAATAATATTGCATTCAAACACCCTTCCCTGAACACAATAGGAACAGCGTTTGGCAGCCAGGTATCAGAGCCAAGATCTTCACAGTAAACATCCACCACCGATAACTGAGAGTCTCAGGGCATCCCCTTAATTCCTGGTACAGTGACCCTCAGTGGCTGTGTTCGTGAACCCTGAGCTATAAATAATATAAGTCCGAACCGATTCAGAACAATATTTAAATTAGTTAAACCAGCGATCTAGGATACCAAGCTCTTACTGGGCAACAAGTCCAGAAAGAGTATTCATTCAGTTTAAAGGCCTATTTACTTAGACATGACAGTAAACTATCCTCTGCTCTCAAATATTAACACCAGGGAGTGATACTACTCCTGAAATGGATCTTTAATGGCTCACAGTGAAGATGATGACGGTCCTACCAATGGAAAAGTCCACAAGAATTATCTGCAATACACAGCATGTTATTGAGAAGGAATTACACAAGCCGTTATCAAGCACATAACTCCTACGTTAGACAAAGCTATACATTTAGAGCTATACATTTCCCTCAATGAGCATCTCTTTCACAAGTAGTTCCTGTGCTCGCCCCACACAGTACTGCTTGGCAAACACAGAACGTGGTTACCAATTTTATATATGGCTTCTTTTCTCTTCAGCTGTTCTTCTCAGCCCTCCGCTCTGTCTCAGATTCCCTCAAAGAAAGGCTTTGTCTGCATTGAGATTCCTTTGGTTCACAGTCCTACTCAATTACAGAATCATGTTTAGCAGCATTGGAAAATCTTCAAGTGTCAAAGTTAAGGAATCCCAATAAACCAGTAGTTTAATTTTCTTGATACTTCTACTCTTTTTCCTCAGAGGAGTCGCATGTCTTAAAAGCATGCCTAGTGGCTGTCTCGTTACTAATTTTTACCTAATTATTATTTTAGAAGGGGCTAGAGGGCATCAGAATGTAAACAGATGGAGAGACGCCTGTGCTAAGGCAGAGAGGAATTGGCTGTGTGACATGGCATTCCATATGCTTTATGGAAATATGCTTATGAATATGAATATGACATAACTGGAATATTATTTATGTGAAATGCCTCTTGTAATGTCACATTGGAAAAGTTATAATATACTGAATGTGTTCATCCTATTTGTATTGTGATAGACTCAGACCAGAAGGATACAAAAGAAGAGTCCCGCTGAGCACCGGGATGTGGGAGAGTGCTAGCTCACCCATTGCTAAAAGCTCCTCCTCCAGCTAGGGAGGGACTACTAAACCCAGAACCCAACTGAGTTTGGGGGACAACAAATGCAATAATGGGAACAGAGGGTTAAACGGCCAAAACTAGGGAACCAGAAGGGGATACTGACCAGAGAACCCTGGACAGCACCCATTGCTCCTCAAAGACATCGAGAGAGCAGGTGGATGTTCCCCAGAGGAACTCTGCCTGGGTACGTGAATGGATAAAGGAACGAAAAACAGCATATAAAGAACCGAGGAAGACGAAGCTCCTGCTGAAACAAATGTACTCACTCCGGGCTGGATGTTGGGGCATAGATGTTGACAAGACGCAATGCCAGCCCATCCACCTGAGCCCAGCTTTGCAGCAGGCGACCCACAGCATGTCCTCGGTAATCCTCAGCAGCTTGGGCTGTAGGTGAGGCGAGAATAGGGTAACCATTCCAGTGTGACAAGCCTGACGAGCTGAGAGCTGGCAAAAGTAGACCTTGTCCTCCTACTCCAGCCGCCAGCTAGCTTTGGTGGCTGGGTCCATGTTGGTCTCCTGCAGGAAAACAACTGATTACCTTCCCTCCTGAAGGGAGGAGGGCACCTGACATCTGCAGAGACCCATCCTACAGTGTTCAAAGTGCCAAAGTTACTGGGATACGGTGCCTCTCAACCCAGCATGGTGGTCAAAGAGGCAGCAAGGGATGGTTCCCCCACAGCGCTAGGCTCAGGTACCCCACTAAACGAGGCACCCACGATTCCACCAGTGGGGAGGACGAGGGCTGCCACCCTGCCTCATAGGGAAGGGCTCCCATTGTCTCAGAGCCCAGATGCTTGGGGTCAGCCGTTGCCTCACTAGGCATGGCGGCAGCAGCCAGATTACCAATCATGGTGAGGCAGATGGTCAGGTCCCGGGGTGTTGCAGAGGCCAATACATGGGTAACCACCTGAGGAGGGGGAAAAGGAGGAGGAGGGCGCCACAGATTGTAAGCACTCTGACTGGGAACCTCTAACAGGGGGGCAGGGACCCCCTCAGTGGTTGGGGCCAAGCCCAGGGCCTTGATCTCATCAAAAATAGAGGCAAAGTCCCCACCTACCTCTACGGGGTCCCCCTCAACAGCAGCCATGGCAGTAGCCACTTCGGCGCCTACAGGGGACACAGATGGTAAGGCGGGGGGGGCACCTTCCGTAATCCCCTCAGGGAGGAACTCCATGAGATAGGTGGTACTACCTGCCTCTGTAGCTGCAGCGACTTCAGCCGACTCCAACTGGTGAACATGAGCAGAGGAAGCAGCAGAAAACCCAGTGCCAGCAACCTCTTTCATAATTTTACAGGGGGGTCCCTTCCTCCTCGCCAGCAAGGGGGGTGATGGGCCCACAGTCCCCACTTATGGCACCTCCCTTGCACAAGCTCCCAGCTCCCTGAAGAGGGGGGCTGGTAAGCTGGTCAAAGCCAGGGAGTGAGGGTGATGAGAGAAGAGAAAAGGAAGATGAGGGCAGGACAGCAGGGAAAGGGACAGACTCCCCCTGAGGCAAGCCTCACTCGATTCCAGCCACCGGCCCTGCCACTCTCTCCTCCGCAGGCCCTGGTCTACTACCCACCACAGCGGCGGTGCCCGCACGCTCATCTGGGTACGTCACAGAGGCCTTCCCTGAGACCCAAGCAGAGTTGACAATGGTCACAGATGGAGGAGGGGCAATACCAGGGACTAGGTCATCAGGGCTGCCAGTGATCGTAGAGTCAATGCCCTTCCCGGTGTCAGGAGTTCCAGATGCCCGTCCAAGCTGGACCACGGAGCAGTCCCTCCGGATGTGCCGCACAACCTGGCAGACAAAGCACCGGGCCTTCCCCAAAGAATAGTAAACCTTGTACTTGGCCCCTTGATGGGGCACCAGAAAGGACCCCTCCAGAGCCTTCCATCACACACCACCAGCAGCACTCGATCCTCCACCTGCCGGAGGAATGATAAAACATAGAGGAGGGCAGGATCCTTACAGCCCAATGGAAGGGGGATGAGGACAGACAGGGTCTTCCCCCAGGGGGAGAGGAACAGGAGAAGGGTGGAATTGGGGCAGAAGGGAGTAACAGAGGAGAACACCACCCACACACCCAGGTCCTCCAAAGGCTCAAGGGGGACATGAACACCCCCCACCCCCAAGCCCCTCTCCACCATCTCCTGGGCAGTGGCCTCCAGTGTCGGAAGAACACCACCTTCCCAAACACCTTAGAGGCTGCCACCACTGCTATGGGCCCCACCACCTGCGCCAACTCCAGAACATAAGTGTGACGGTACTTTCCATAAGGCTTTATGGAAATATGCTTCTGAATGTATATATATATATAACACAACTAGAATGTGTTTTATGCTGCATATGTCATGTAATATAGCTCTGTAAAGCTCATGATCTACTGAATGTATTAATCCTATTTGTACGTATCTATCATTTTTGTATTCAAAGTTATGAATATTGGCTGTGTACTGGCTTGATTACTAAAAAACTTTAGTAGATCATTTGGTCAGCTTCTGGAGAAAGGAATGTTGAAATTAAGTACCTAGTCAAGAAACATTTAATGGACAATAAATCCTGGAATGCTCCAATCCACGTAAGAAGTCTACCTGAGGACGTTCAACGGAGCATGTGACCCATGGCTGCTACCTGGTAAGAAACTGTGAGTCATGCATGGACATGTGACTGACCCAAGTGACTCCAAAACTCCATCTTGGAGCTGGACTTTGCATAGGAGTGAGGAGGGGGTCTCCACCCACAAGAGAAAGTCTATTTAAGCCCATGGGAGACCCCTCCATTTGGTCTTCAGCTGGCTAAAGAGGGAACCTCTCCACCCCCAAAGATACCTGAAAGAAACTGGAACAAAAGAGAGTTACTGCAAGGGGTGTGACTGATTGCTGGTCCCAGGCTAAAAGGAGATTAGTCTGTAAAAGGGAACATTCTGGAACGGGTGAGGATCTTATCTGTATTCAGTTTGATTAGACATAGATTTGCTCATTTTACTTTATTTTGCTTGGTGACTTACTTTGTTCTGTCTGTCACTATTTAGAATCACTTAAATCCTACTTTCTGTATTTAATAAAATCACTTTTTACTTATTAATTAACTCAGAGTATGTGTTAATACCTAGGGGAGGGCTCAAACAGCTGTGCATTTCTCTCTGTCAGTGTTATAGATGGCGAACAATTTATGAGTTTACCCTCTATAAGCTTTACACAGGGTAAAACAGATTTATATGGATTTAGACTCCATTGGGAATTGGGCATCTGAGTGTTAAAGACAGGAACACTTCTGTGAGCTGCTTTCAGGTAATCCTGCAGCTGTTAGGGGATGTGGTTCAGACCTGGATCTGGGTTTGCAGCAGGATAGCGGGTCTGGCTCAAACCAGGCAGGATATTGACATCCCAGGCTAACAAGGCAGGAAAGCAAGGGCAGAAGTGGTCTGGGCACATCAGGTGGCAGCTCCCAGGGGGTTTCTGTGATCCAACCCATCACAGTAGGTTTCTATGTGGGGCGAGGCTGACACTGGGAGGCAACACACCTCGGGTTCCCTGATGAGGGTGAGAAAGGGGCCCTGGCCACTGGGAATGGTACTCTGGAAGGCGTCTGGAGCAGATGGTGAATGGAGGGGTCGCAGCTACCTGGGCGTATGCTCTGGGGGCCGAGGGAGTGGCACCGCCAGGGCAGGTGGAGGGTACCGGGTCAGGGAAAAAGGGGGGCTGTGGCCGTTGACGGGGCTGCAGCAGTAAAGGGAATGACTGCCATAGGGCTTTCGCCTTCCGGGCAAGGCCCTGCCCTTCTTCATCCCCTGGCCTTTCCCACTGGTCCAGTCTCAGAGGTGGAGGCTGCTGAGGTCTTGACAGCAGCAATGGAGTCTTGGGAGTCCCTATCTGCTCCCTCTGCTGTCAGTGCCTCAGAAGCAGGGATGAGAGGGAATCTGGTGGTGGTAGTCGAGGCAGCCATCGCAGGGGAGGGAGACTGAAAGGGAACAGCAGAGACCTTCAGGGAAGTCCCATCCCCCAGATCACCCACTACAGGAAGGGAGGGATAGGGACAGACACTAGGGCAGGAAAAAGGGAATGGGGAATGGAGGGAAGGAAGGGGCAAGGGGGCTGGAAGGGAGGGTAGAGGAGGTGGGGAAGTGGCTACCACACCCACCCGCTAGGCTGAAAGCAGGGTGGACGGGTGCCAACACAAAGGGACACCGGAAAACAAGGAAGATAACTCCCGGCACAGGATGAAGAAACCGGCTCCCCGGCTGCCCAAAAGAAAGCAGGGGGCGGGGGCGGGGGGGAACTAAACCATCATGAAGGCATCAGTGACTGAAGAAGGGAGGGGAATCTCCAGCGCTGGAAATAGAACGTGGGCTCCCAGGCGAAGAGGGTAAACCGGGAGGGGGACGAACAGCAGGGGACTGGAATGAAGGGTGGGGGAGGACGAGTGTACCACAGGCAAGGGACAGAAAACAGCGCAGGCTCAGAAGCAACCAGACTGGCAGCAACGCCTGCACCATGAGACAAGGGTGGGGCAAGCAAACTAACCTGGGGCTTACAACGAACGAGGCCTCTCAAAAAACAGGGCAGGGGAAAATGCCGCGAACAGGGGGTGGGCGGGGCAGGAAGCAAGGGAAAGGGGGGAAACAGCTGCAAGCACAGGGCGACGCAGGGGAAAAAGGAGCCCATCAGCCAAATGCAGCAGGGGAGGGAGGGCAAGTCCAAGAGAGGGAAGTGGAAATGCACACCCTTAGGCGCCCAAAAAACAAGTGCCCCCTTGCTACTGCTCCTGTCCCACGATGCGGCAGAGGACAGAGCAAACTGCTGGGCTGGGGAGTGGAGAACAGGGCCAGGTGGTAATAGGGAAGGTGGAGGGGGTGGTGGTGGTGGCAGTAGGGGAGCGGAAAAACCACGGGGAGGGCTCCACACCACTGCCCCAGCTCCCCGCTACAACGGCACCTGCCACCACAGAAGCAAGGATGTTACAAATCCCCTCCACAAAGCAGGGCCTCCTCCTCTCCCAGCTCAGCCCCAGCAGCAGCAACAGGCTCTTCAGCAGCACCACCAGCAGCAGCAAAGACAACAGCAACCCAGCCAGAGGAGGAACCACAAATGATGGGAAAAATGGGGCCTTGCTCTCCGCTCTGAGGGTCACACCACAAGGGTCCTCCCCACAGCAGTAGCAGCAGCCAGGAGGGCAACCCCCACCTGGGAAGGAGGACGGCTGCCCCACATCAGTGAGGGATACCCCTGGTAACTCAGGTCCCAGCCGCATGGCACTGAGTGTTGCCTCAATTGGCTCAGCATCCGGTAGCGGGGTGCCATCCACGGACGGGTTGGTGGAAGAGTCCAGGGGTTCCTCGGAGGCAGGAGCGGAAGCTGCGGGTAGGGGAAGGGAGCATGGGGAAAGAGGGGGCTGGGATGAGGTTGCCCACATCTAGGCCCGCTGGCAGAGGGTCATCCTCCCCCTGGGTTACTGGACTCAGGGCCTCTATCTCCTCAAAAAATGGAGGGAAGATCACCCCCACCACCCCGGGGAACCTCTTCACTGGTGCCTGAAGCAACGTTCACCTCGGGGCTCGCAAGGGCCTCAGGTGACAAGGGGTCAGGAGGGGCTCTATCAAAGGCCTCCTCAAGGAAGGATTCTGGGGGATGGGTGGTGCTACCCTCTATTGCTGCCACGACATCCCCAGCTGGCTCCAGCGGATGGGATTCCCCTGGGGGTAAGGTAGAAGGCTCGGTGTTAGCGGCCCCCTCCCTGGTTTTTCGAGGGCCTTCTGCATCAGATGGGCGGAGCGGAGCCTGAGCCTTCCGCTTGCCCTGCTTCCCCTGAACTAGAACCCAGCCTTCCATGGTATCCTCGGTGGGATCCGGAACAGTGTCGAGCCAGGGGACAGGGGCCGTGGCACGGGAACTTCGGGAGGTAGTGGTGGGGCAGCATAAGGGACGCTAAACTCTCCCCAAGGTGGGACCTTTCCCATGCCTTCCAATAATCCTGCTGCACCCTCCTCCATAGACCTCGCCAGACTGCACACAGCGGAGTTGGGGCTCTCCCACTTGTCTGGGTGCTCTGGGGGGTGCCCCTAGGGCCTGACTGGGAGCAATTGTGGGCTGGGGAGGAGGAGGGGCAGGCCCGGGTGCTAGGAAGCCAGTGGGGGCTGGCAATGATGGGGCTGGTACCTTGCTGGGGCTCATGGATTCTGGACGCTCCTCCATGCCAGGCCAAGGGGCTGTCCCTCCAGACATGCCCCATCACCCGGCAGAGGTAGCACTGGGCCTTCGCCACAGAGTAATGCATCTGGTAACAGGCCCCTTGGTAGTGGACCAGAAAGGACCCCTTGAGCACCTCACCATCATGTGCAGCCGGCTGGAGTCTCTCTATTATTAATTCACCAGTGTCAAGTGAAAGTTTTCATATAACTGTAACTGGGTGCCTCTCTGTCTGAGTTTTAACATATCTAGGGAGGATGGTGGCTTCCCACATCCTCACAATGTGAGAGGGTGGCACAGACTGGCATGCAGGAAGGCTCTGGTTGCGCCCCAGAGAAGTCTGTCACACTTACCAATGAACAAGTCCTTCTAGACCATTTCCCTCTTCTCATGCGCTTCGTTACTGGCAGAGAGACTATGCTTATGGCAGAGAGGTCAGGACTCTTCAGTTCTGTCTGTCATTCTCTCTGTGACCTTGGCCAAGGTACCTTTGCCTCTGTTTACCTATCTGTATATTGGGGATGTGTTCATAGTGACGTGCCTTTGCTAAGAGTTTTGAAGATTCTTAAATGTAAGTTGCTGCACAGTATGATAACAGATACTGATGAGAATTATGTACCTCTGATCCCTTAACAAAAGCCCTGTATAGCTGCAGAAAGTGCTAATGTCTCCCCTTGGTCATCTTTTCCATAACTGTCTATTTACTATCTACCCATCCAACCTGGGCATTTACAGGGTATCAAACCCTTTGGAGACAGAGACTTTATCCCTCATTTTCTTACTAATCAACTATAATTGTTAAATATACACAAATACACAGAGCAGCTACTTTCTCTCTGAGTCAGCACAGAGCCCTTTGGGAAAATCCCTTATTTACTGTTTACACAGAAGTGCAGACATGGAAATCGAGAGATTGGCTAAAGTATCTCCAGTCTCTGGCCTGTTTACAGTCAGATGCCGTTTCTCCCTTAGATACTGAGCGAATTCCCCTGGGATTGCATAGAGCCATATTATAAAGAGTGCAGATATCTGTGTATTCTTTTGCTGTCTGATGTTGCTGCAGATGCTGCGGTGAGAAAGGTGTGGGACATGGATATATGAGGGGGATTCCATCTCAGGATTCACAGGTACTGCATCTCTTGCCAAGGAGCTCAGCAGCTCAACAAACCTAATATAATGGGTGTGGGGTGGGACAGAGTGTAAGTCTGTGGTCCTTTCTGCTCTGCACCCCCAGTAAATATCTCAAAGACCTTGCTAAGGGGGATGAGTTTTCTCCAGTATCACATGCCAAAATATCACCTTTTGCTGTGGCTCCCCAGCTGGTTGTTGGCCTTTGGTCCAAGGCTGTTGCATTTCAGTGAAGAGGGGATCCTTCAGGATGAAAGGTGTTAGTAGATGTATAACATAAGGTCAAATTCTTAGGCCATGGCCCTTAGTTTACTCAGACCTCACAGAGGCAATTCTGCCCTCGGAGTAAGAAGTGAGAAAAGACCTCAGGAGTCCTCTCTGTGTTAATGCACAGACACTATCACCACCTCCTCTTTCATCTCAGGACTCTGGCTGTTAATAGGGCAGGGGGGCTGTTAGCTGATTTTTATCTGCTGGAAAGGATGGAGGTGATAGAGCTCCTCACTGGAACAATTATAAGAATTTTTCAACATGGGAAAGACGTCTTCTCTGCTAGTTTCATTCCTAAAGTCAGCTGAAATGTTATCACTGAAACTTTAAAAAAAAATCAGCCTAAAGCAGACACCTCGCATGGGAAATTTCAGTGCAAATGCTTAACATTTGGCAAACCTATGAGCAACTGAGAATGAGGTCTCATAACTGAAGGCGTTAGACAGCCTTAACTAAAGTTCGTGCCACCAGCACCATCCACAATGGCAATTCATTTGTGAGTCCTATTCACTTAAGCTCTTTGTTCCAATAAATGTCTGTGTCAAGGAGTTCACCGGGCCAAATATATATTATGTAAATAATTTTATTTGATCAATTTTATAGGTTCAGACTGTCAATGTAATTGAAACTTCCCTTATGCAGCAATGCTAAAAGTCTAAATAATACAATGAGTGAACTAGAGTGCCTCATATTAAATGAAGATATTGATATAATAGGCATAACAGAAACTTGGTATTCACTCACGAAAGCTCATGCTCCAAAACGTCTGTTAGTCTATAAGGTGCCACAGGACTCTTTACTGCTTTTACAGAAACTTGGTGGAATGACAATAATCATTGGGATACAGTAATACCAGAGTGCAAAATATATTGGTAAGATAGAAGAGCTTGTGCTGATGGCGAAGTGACATTATATGTGAAAGAAAGTATGGAATCAAATGAAGTAAAAATCATGAATGAATCAAACTACATCATAGAATCCCTATGGATGGAAATTCCATGCTCTAATAATAACAATATAGTGGTAGGGATATATTACTGACCACCTGACCAGGACGGTGGTAGTGAATGTGAAATGCTCAGGCTATTAAATTAAAAAAAACCTCAATAATAAGGGGGATTTCAATTATCCCCATATTGATTGGGTACATGTCCCCTCAGGACAGTATGTGGTTGACACCACTTGGAACAGCTGGTCCTGGAACCCACCAGAGAAGAGGCAATTCTTGATTTAGTCCTAAGTGAAGCACAGGATCAGGTCCAAAAGGTGAATATAGCTAGACCGCTTGGTGATAGTGACCATAATATAATTAAATTAAATATCCTTGTGCCAAGAAAAACACCACAGCAGCTCAACACTGTAGCATTTAATTTCAGATAGGTGAACTACACAAAAATTAGGAGGTTAATTAAACAGAAATTAAAGGGTACAGTTGCTAAAAGTGCAAATCTCTGGAAGCTGAATGGAAACTTTTTGAAGACACCATAATAGAGGCTCAACTTGAATGTATACCCCAAATTTAAAAACAGCAAAAAACATTGTAAGAGAACCAAAAAAGAGTCACAGCAGCTAAACAAAAAAGAGAAAGAAGCAGTGAGAGGCAAAACAACATCCTTTAAAAAGTGGAAGTTAAATCCTAGCGAGGAAATAGAAAGGAGCATAAACAGTGGCAAATGTTGTGTAAAAAATACAATTAAGAAGGCCAAAAAAGAATTTCATGAACAGTCAGAAAAAGAATAAAAAAGTAACAGCAAAAAAAATGTAAGTACATGAGAAGCAGAAAGCCTATTAAATAACCAGTTTGACAATCCAGGTGCTAAAGGAGCACTCAAGGATGATAAGACCATTGAGGAGAAACTAAATTAATTCTTTGCATCGGTTTTCACAACTGAGGATTGAAAGAGATTCCCAAACCTAAGCCATTCTTTTTGAGTGACAGATCTGAGGAACTGTCCCAGATTGAGGTGTCATTAGAGGAGGTTTTTGAACAAACTGATAAATGAAACAGCAGTTAGACACCAGGACCAGATGGGATTCACCCAAGAGTTCTGAAGGAACTCAAATGTGAACTTGCAGAAGTATTAACTGTAGTCTGAAACTGATCATTTGAATTAGCTTCTGTACCAAATGACTGGAGCTGGAGGATAGATAATTTGACACCAATTTTCAAAAAGGGCTCCAGAGGTGATCCCAGCAATTACAGGACTGTAGGTCTGACTTCAGTACCGGGCAAACTGGTTGAAACTATAATAAAGAACAATATTGTCAGACATATAGTTGAACATAATTTTTGAGGAAGAGTCAACATGGTTTCAGTAAAGGGAAATCATGCCTCTCTAATCTAGTAGAATTCTTTGAGGAGGTCAAGAAGCAAGTGGACAAAGGGGATTCAGTGGACATAGTGTACTTAGATTTTCAGTAATCCTCTGACAAGGTCCCTCATCAAAGGCTCTTAAGCAAAGTAAGCTGTCATGACATAAAAGGGAAGGTGCTCTCATTGACTGGTAACTGTTAAAAGATGGGAAACAAAGGGTAGGTACAAATGATCAGTTTTCAGAATGGAGAGAGATAAATAATGGTGTCCCCCAGGGGTCTGTTTTGGGACCAATCCTAGTCAACATATTCATAAATTATCTGGAAACGGGTAAACAGTGAGGTGGCAAAATTTTCAAATGATACAAAATTACTAAAGATAGTTAAGACCCAGGCAGACTATGAAGAGCTACTAAATGATCTCTGAAAACTGGGTGACTGGGCAACAAAATGGCAGATGAAATTTAATGTTGATAAATGCAAAGTAATGCCCAGAGGAAAGCAGATTCCCAACTCTATGTATAAAATGATGAGGTCTAAATTTGCTGTTACCACTTAAGAAGGAGAGCTCGGCATCATTGTGGATAGTTCTCCACTCAATGTGCAGTGACAGTCAAAAAAGCAAACAGAATGCTTGGAATAATTAAGAAAGGGATAGATAATAGGGAAGAAAATATCATATTTCCTCTATATAAATCCATAGTACGCCCACATCTTGAATACTGGGTGCAGATGTGATCACCCCATCTCAAAAAAGCTATATTGGAATTGGAAAAGATTCAGAAAAAGGCAACACAAAGGATTGAGGTACAGAATGGTTCCCTTATGAAGAGCGATTAATAAGACTGGGACTTGGAAAAGTGACAGTTAAGGGCAGATATGATTGAGATCCATAAAATCATGACTGATGTAGAGAAAGTAGAAAAGGAAGAGTTGTTTATTCCTTCTCATAACAAAAGAACTAGGGATAGGGTGACCAGATGTCTCAATTGTATAGGGACAGTCCTGGTGTTTGGGTCTTTTTTCTTATATAGGGTCCTATTACCCCCTATCCAATCCCAATTTTTCACATTTGCAGTCTGGTTGCTCTAACTAGGGATTACCAAATGAAATTAATAAGCATCAGGTTTAAAACAAATAAAAGTAAGTATTTATTCATACAATGCACAGTCAACCTGTGGAACACCTTACTCCACATCAAGCAAACGGGAAGGGGAATTTCAAAATTCCTGGGCCTTTAAAAGGGGAAGGGTGGAAGGTGTTTGCACGGAAGCAGAGTTCAAACTTCTGACCAGAGTGGTGAGGATGTGCATTGTGGGACATCTTCCGAAGGCCTATTGCTGTGATAAAATCAATTGCAAGTGTCTACACTGGCACTTCAGTGACAAAACTTTTGTGTAAAAAGCTTTACAACTCTTGTCAAGATAGTTTTATTGTGTGACTGAAACTGATGAGTTCCACCATCAAAAGTGGCTTTGCAGAGTGTAGACCTCCACTGTTTTTTTTCACCAAAAGCTGCCTTTGGGTGAAAAAAACTTGGTAGTGTAGAAAAGGTCTAAGGAAAAATGACAGATAACCAGTATCCACACTGATGTTTCCCGCTGGTGTCTGTTATGGTTTCCCACACCATGACATGTAGGAATTATTGAAGCACAGAGCACCATAAAATATGCAATTGACATTAGTAGGGTCAGTTCCCCATAATTCTTATCTCTGAATAATGAAAATGTCATTTTTCAATGTGTGAAGAGTGACCAATCTGCTTCACCCATGAGAACAGCCTCCAGTAGTGCATGTAGTGCCTCATATTAATATTGTCTCTCCATCCAGGCATTTGTATTGTGACCATCACCCTAGGCCTGGACACATACGGGAAGTTGTGGGAACATAGGGTACATCCAGGAGACACCATTCTGTCTCAGAGTTGGACATCTTCTCCCCTATTCCATGTTAGATTCCAACATAATCAACTTCACCAAAACCTCCACCTTCATCCTGCTGGGCATTCCTGGCCTGGAGGCAGCCCATGTCTGGATCTCCATCCTCTTCTGCACCATGTACACCATAGCTGTCTTGGGAAACTTCATCATCCCGTTCATTGTGAAGAGGGAACCAAGTCTCCATGGGCCCATGAACTATTTCCTCTGCATGCTGGCTGTCACTGACCTTGTCCTGTCCACATCCACCCTGCCTAAAATGCTAGCAATCTTCTGGTTCAATTCCAGAGAGATCGATTTCAGTGCTTGCCTCACCCAGCTGTACTTCATTCACTGCTTCTCAGCGATGGAATCTGGGATCTTTGTGGCCATGGCTTTTGATCACTATGTGGCCATCTGCCATCCCCTGAGACATTCCATCACCCTGACAAACCCCGTGGTGGCCAAGACTGGCGTGGCCGTGGTGCTGCGCGGCATCATGCTCATACTGCCCTATCCCTTACTGGCAAGGCAGTGGCCATATTGCAGAACCAACACCATCCCCCACTCGTACTGCGAGCACATTGCCATGGTGAAGCTGGCCTGCACTGACATCAGCATCAGCAGTTACTACAGCCTCTCTGCGGCATTCTTTGTGATTGGTCTGGATGTGTTTTTTATCACTATGTCCTATACCCAGATCCTCAGGACCATCTTTAGCCTTCCCACAAAGGATGCCCGGCTCAAGACTTTTGGAACCTGCGGTTCTCACCTCTGTGCCATCTTAGCCTTTTACTTCCCAACTCTTTTCTCCTCCCTCCTGCACCGTTTTGGCCACAATGTGTCCCTGCATTTACACATTCTCATTGCCAACATGTACCTTCTTGTGCCGCCCATGCTAAACCCCATCATCTATGGGATGAGGACCAAACAGATCCGTGACAGGCTGCTCTGGCTCATTGCTCATAAAGGCACTTAACATTTTCTCCTGGTGCTCTGGCTCTCACATCGAGCAGAGCTTGCTAGTGATGTGGTGCTGGGCTCTCTCCCCTGAATCACCTACTAGATAGTCAAAGTGACATTAATCCTTTCCTGGCTTTGCTGTGCTGTGTCAGTGTGACAGACTGGGGAATCGGTCTCTATAGAACTCATTAACTCATAGGGTTGCCTCCTTTCTAATTTCTGGTAACTGGATCCCTGAGGTCCTGCCCACTTCTTTCACCAAGGTCCCATCCCTGTTGCTCAATCCTCTCCTCCCCTCCCCCATCACTCACTGGACCATTATGACCTCCCACCCACCTTGATGCATTGGCACTTCCAAGGGCTAATTAGGCTCTTGAAATCTTACGTTTTTAACAGATAACATAGCATTTTTTTGGCTAGTCACTTAAGGCCAGTGGTTAGGTTTAAAGATTTAATGTATATTCTTACTTTGTTACTAACTCTGCGCAGAGAGAGAGACCCCATCAGGCCTCCTGGGTTCTCTCTCAGCTCTGGGAGGTGGATGGGGTACAGTAAGTTAAGGCAGGGGGGAAGCTATATCTGGGGTCTATATAACATCAGATAGTGGGTAAGATAGATGGTCTATCTAGCCCCGTATCCTATCTCACAACAGTGCCCAATATCAGAGGCTTCAAAGGGAATGAACAGAACTGGAAAATTCTGAGTGATCCATCCCCTGTTGTATGGTCTCAGCTTCTGGCAAACAGAGGCAAGGGGCACACAGAACATGGCGTTGGCTCCCTGCTAATAACTGTTTATGGACTTATCTTTCATTAACTTACCTAGTTCTTATTGAAGCCCTGTTACAGCTTTGGCCTTCACAACAACACCTGGCAAAGTGTTCCACAGGTCAACTGTGAAGAAATCTTTCCTTTTGTTTATTTAAATCTGCTGCCTATTAATTTAATTGGCTAACCCCTAGTTCTTATGTTATTTGAAGGAGTAAATATCATTTTCTTACTGAATTTTTCCAAACCACCCATGATTTTATTTACACTCTCATATCCCCCCTTAGTCATCTCTTTTCAAAACTGAAAAGCCCCAGTCATTTTAATCTCTCCTCATAAGGAATATCCGTTTGGGTCAATTAGCCTGCTAGTTGCATAAACCTTTCTGATCCTGTGTCATAACTAATAACTCACATTTGATGATATGAACCGTCTGTACCCTTATGTCTTTTGTCTTTTACTGTACTCTTTGCTCACACTCCTTTTGCTACGGGGCAGGAAGCTGGGGTGGAAGCATCTGTCAACAAATAGGTTGGTCATTAAAGACACTCAGAACACATAGAGAATTGCCTGAACAAAACAAAGGAGTAACTGTGTTCCAAATACAACCAGCTTTCTTCTATAGACAGGTGAAGATATACTTATCTCCTAGAACTGGAAGGGACCTTGAAAGTTCATCAAATCTAGTTCCCTGCCTTCACTAGCAAAGCCAAGTACTAAGGTTGCCCCAGATCCCTAAACAGCCCCCTCAAGGATTGAACTCATAACCTTGGGTTTAGCAGGGCTAGGCTCAAACCACTGAGCTATCCCACTCCCACATAGGTGGGCTTGGAAGGAATGGAACCTCCCCAGAAGAGGGAACAGAGAGAAGAACAGTTGGTCCAGCCCTTCAAAAATACAGAGACTGGATGAGTGAGAAGAAGCTGGGGCAGGAGAGAGGCACAATGGCAGCAGAGGGGACTCTTTGGTTACAGGGCTCTGGCTGCAGCAGAGACAGACTCCAGCTAGAGGTGAAATCATGACTTAAAGAGGATTCACCCTGGACATTCAAGAGGGCTGTGACCAAATCCCAAAGAATGCTCCAGGGTGGTGGGAACACCGAGGCAGGAAATTGTATGCAAGTGTTGCACTGTCTTTTCCTAGATCTCATATCTCTTGTGCTGTCCAGATTAGAAGAATAGTTTTAGCAACCCCTTTTGCAAGCGCCGTTTGCAAGTCTGTTTGCTTTAAGGACCATGTGCCCCAAAGGACAGAAACTGGACACAGTGTGTGCCCAAGGGGGAGCTCTGGGAAGGGTGCGCTGAACCAACTGAAGAGTTTATGGGAGATGGGCCAAAGCTAGTCTCAGGGCCTTGGTGTTTGGCGCACAGATCTCAGCTCCTAGAGGGAGGCACTAGAACAGAAGCTGCACCCTCAGAGTGGGCCTGGAAACCCAGAGCCAGAGGCAGGGCCTCAAGATGGCTGAGACTCAGGAAATCTCATGAGACTCATGGTCTAGACAGTATTTGGTCCTGCCATGAGGGCAGGGGACTGGACTCGATGACCTCTCGAGGTCCCTTCCAGTCCTAGAGTCTATGAGTCTATGAGTCTATAATCTTAAAACACACAGGGATCCAGCATGTGGAACGCAGAAAAAGTCATCCATTGGGGGTCCAGCAGTTGGAGCTTGAGCAGGGCTGTGACAGCAAACCTGGAGCTGCTACACGGATGCTAGGGGACTGTGGAAGGGGAGTGGGGCTGGGTGTGGAGGTGTCCACAAGATGTTCTCTTCACTCAGATGTGGCTCCCCTGCCCTCAGTGTTTACTTGAATGTTCTCATTTCCGGACAGATCCAGCCAGGCTCCCTGAAGAAGATGTTTCCTGAACCAGACAGTGCCAGCTTGGAACGAGGGAGAGTTTTTTTGTCTCAATTGGAAAGTCCTCCCCAGAATGGAAGAGGCAGGAAATCCCTGTTCTAGTGGATTCCATCTCAACGCTTTCTCTCTGCATTCTCCTCCATCTCTCCCTTTCCTTTGTAACTCCTCCCCCCCCCACACCTCCCTCTCTCTCTGCCACTTCTGATGTGCATCCCACGCTAGGTGCCAGATACAAACGCTGAAGGCGCCGTTATTCCCTCAGCTTCAGTGGAATTGCAGGTGTAGCGCTCTGAATCGCTGCATCTGAGAGCTGATCTGGCTGAGCACCACGCAGTGCGCATTAGTCTTTGTATAAATCCAGGTAAAACTAATTCCCTGCCCGTTACCATTAAGCAACCTGCTGAGTGCAAACTGCCACCAGCTCTGTATTAACCTGTCTGGAAGGATTGCTGGGCAGGTGGGTGCTGCATAGACAGGGCTGGAGGCTGCTCGAAAGATGCAGGCTCTCATACAGCAGCAGCTGCTGCCCTGTTCCCTTCTGCAGCCTTTGTGGGGATGTCATGGCAGCAGGCTTGCTGCACAGCAGTAGATCTATGGAACAATGGGTACCCCAGCTCCCGTGGATGAGAGAGAATGGGGGAGGGGGCTAAGGAAGGCTGAGGAACTCCAGGCTGATATTTTCAATGCTCGTGGTCCCTAGTAGCTGCTCCATACAAAGGGGCAGCACAAGATCAGGACTGAGAATATTTGAAGCTGAAGCCAGCAACTGCCCCCCTCAGGGCTGTGTAGGTTTTGGCAGCTTTCATACTGGGGACACATTATTAGAGGGAAAGACCAGCAAATTCTGAATTGGGCCTACCAAGGAAGTCCACTACATGGCTCTTGATCACGTGGGCAAGGGAAGTTTCTGTGGCATGACAAGACTGCCACTGCACAAATATACAACCAGACCCCCTTAATCACCTTCCCAGTGACCAACCCGGGCAGCGCTCGGTTTACAAGGAGGCTACGTTCCTTTGGGATTTGCCATGAAGTTGTTGATGGTGACTGATGGGAGAAATGGCTCCCTAGATACTCTGGCAAATGGTCTGTTGATCCAGTAATGTGTATGAGGCTGAGGTCTGGCAAATAGAAAGTGCATGTGACATTTGCTGAACAAGGGAAATGGGAAGGACATTTTCAGAGGGTAATGTATTGCTTGTGTGCTATGTAGTGGGGAAAACACTCTTTCATTTTCCTGTCCTCTGCTTTCCTCCTGTGATACAGACCAGAATGTACAGTAATCTTTTCAGGACATGGATGTATCACTTATATTAAAACACAAATGTAGATCTTAGAAAGCTCTAGTTCGGGAGCTATATTACTGTGACACGCTGTACCCCAAAGCAACACCCTGGCACAGCCATGTTCACCCGTTATATAATTGCAACGAATCTTCTATCAAATGTATCATGTGAGGTGTCTGTAGAAAAATCCTGGTTTGCTGAATATGATTATCCTATTTGTATGCATGTATCATTTTTGTATCTAAAGTTATGAATATTGGCTATGTACCTGTATTTCAAATGTGTTTGCTCCTGAGACAACTACAGGAAGGTAGTTTACATCCAGTCTAGCCAGCAAACTGTGAATGGGCTATTCAAGTTCATGGCTCATCAATGAGCACAATGGGCCATGGAAGAAATTTATCCTCCCCTGATGGACTTTCCTGGTGTTGTTCTCACCATAATGAGCGTTATAGTCCCTGCTATGACTCATAGTATCATGTAGGGTCATGTGGCCAACTCATGTTACACTGGACTCAATCTTCTGCCTGTACTTTTGCACTAACCATGCTGGGGACACTGCTTGATACATATCCTATCTAGCTTATAAAACTCAGATTGTGATTTTGTTTTATTTTCTAGGGAATCTACTTTGATCTGTACACTTATTACTTATGATCACTTAAATTTATCTTTCAGTTTATAATCTGTTTTATATTTGTTTACCTAAAACAATGTGCTTTGTTCATGCATGGCTGGCAAAAGCATTTATGTAACTCAGATGGGTGTGTCCCTGTCTTTGAATGTTTGTGTGAGTGCAGGACCTGAAGGGGGTTGCAGCTTGGTCATAGGCTTACAGTGTGAGGGGCGCCCAGATTGGTATGCCAGAGGGATCAGTTCCCAGTTCCAGGTTGCACCTGGGGCAGACCATCACAGTAGTGCTGCAAGCAGAGTGAAATTCACAGCTTGTTCTGATTGAGCTTTGCACTTCATACGCTGGTGTGGAGAATTTAAGTGAGAGGTTAAGTGTGGTGGCTGGAGACCAGTCAAAGTGGTTACCAGGTGTTATTTTCTGTTTGCTTATTTTAGGAAAGGGAAGTACAGCAGCAAAGCAGCACAATGAGTGAAAACAGTGAAACAATTATGAAATTGGAGCTGTTCACATTGCAGACTGTAGAAAAATAAAACAAGAACATAGAAGAATTTTGGAGCTAAATCAGGCAGAGGTTTCCAGAATGCAGGCAGAGCACAGACTGGTTATGAAGAAGACATTGAGGGGGAGGATGGAGAGCAGTAATACCGATTGGACTTGCTGGAAAAGCAGAACCAGAACCCTGTGACTCCACTGATTCCCGCCTCCCCCAAAGTCTATAGATGGGAATAGTTGTGTCCTGCATCCTGACGCAAGAAGGAGCGCTCTGCAGGGACGTCAGAGTGAAAGGGGAAAGTCCTAGGAACTGCTGAGGGAATGGGAGAAAGTCTCCTTGATTCATCTGCAGAAGGGGGAAACGTTGATGCTTCCAGGTCTGGGGGGTGGTTGAGACCTAGAGATGAAAACAGAGTCTCCTCAGTGAGGAAGGAGTTTGTGAGGAAGGAGTTTGTATTGTCTGTCAGGGACAAAAATATCCAGATTGCAGCTTAGCAAGGGGCAAACCCAATGCTAGGGAGCACAGGAAGCTCTGTCCTGGAGCGGAACCCCGTGAAGGGGAATGGAATCGTAGGGACCACTGACAAAGTGGGTGAGGTTTACTATAACACCCCAGCAGAAGGGAACACCACTGAGGAAAGGCGGGAGTTGTAGCATATGCAAGTGAGACAACTATCCAAGTTGTTCTATGTCAGCCTTTCACAGCTGAGCAGGGGATAGCTCCCAGGCTGGAGAGCACAGAGGTATGTGTCCCAGAGGGGGGCCCCGAGAAGGAAACTAGGGAAGGACTAGATGGGGTACAAGAATATATCCTCACTGGTCACATGGGGGAGAATGTCCAGGATAGAATGGCTGGTTCGGCATATTTGCACTCAGCCACCCAACCTATTGTTCAGGTTTTCAAAGCCAAAGGTGTAACTGACATCCTGGCAAGGGGCAGTCACACAACTGACCTCTCTGGGATATAGAGAGGGGGACAGAGGGCACCTCAATCCAGGTCCCGATTTTTCAGGACTTTGTTTCTGACGTGTTTGTGAAAACTAACTCTGTCTCTTTGAGATCCTGCAGAAGAAATGGTTGTTTGTGAAAATGTTAATGACCCACCTGAAAGAGGGAAGGAGGAAATTCCCTGGGTTGGGAATACACAGACAACAACCCTGAAAGGGCTGCTGAGAAAAAACACAGCTCTTAGCCCGGAGAGCACAGATCTCAACCCTTGAGGAAAGGGGGATGGGAAAAGTCCCGATGCTGGGAGTGGGGTTCACAGGAAAACCACTGCAGAGGGATGGGGAGTAAATTTTTGGAGGGGCATAATCCTGGGATTTGAAAGCAGCTCCTCAGAGGGCTAGCTAAAGTGCAAAGTCCCCTTACATCCTTACCTCACCAGACCCTGGCACACCAAGACACCAAAGATGACTTTACACTGAGATCTCATACCGAAGGAGATACTAGTGGAGAAGGAAAAACAGTAAATCAACACATGTTAAGGTTTAGAGAGGAGTTGAAAGACATAATCGATATTGAACAAACCAGACTATCCAAGCAGAAGGCGTGATATAATACAAATATTTGGAAATGCCTACTGTTGATAAAAGATATCCCTATGGGGATACTGCTTCTCAGCTAACACATGTAGAAAGGCTCAAAGCTTGTCACAGCAGGGAAATAATACACCTGGTTTTCTGTATAGAAGGAGAAACTGAGGCACACCTCCGCATGGAATTTGTGAATATCTGTGTTGAGCTATCACCAGTTGGAAAAGCACAAAGGTTAACAATGCTGCACAGATACAAAGAGAAGTTTTCTAGCAACCCAGAGAAGGCACTTGATGGCTTTTGAGATCACTAGGCTAATCTACAAAATGTTGAGAGGTACAGAGAACTTTTTAAGAACATCTGTGGATAACACTAAAATATTTCTAAGTATTTCTAATACTTAGGCATACTGCCACCACCTTAGTCAGTGACTAACACTCCTGCAGTAAATGAAGTGGGGAGATATCACAGTCTGTGGCACAAACAACATCCTGGCACCTTCTTTGTGTTTTGTCAAATTCTGAAGAATGTATTCTTAAAACGGAGAACATGTGCTGGGTCATCATCTGAGACTGCTATAACATGAATATACAGCAGAATGCAGGGAAAAACAGAGCAGGAGATATACAATTCTCTCCCATGTTCATTTTTTTTAATGAACATTATCAGCATGGAATCATATCCTCTGAAATGGTGGTCAAAGCCTGAAGGGTCATATGAATTTAGCATATCTGGCATGTAAATACCTTGAAATGGTGGCTTAAAAAGTGTCACACGAACGCCTGTTCTCACTTTCATGTGATGTAAATAAGAAGCAGGCATCCTTATCCCTGAAAAATGTAAATAAACTTGTTTGCCTTAGTGATTGTCTGAACAAGAAGTAGGACTGAGTGGACTTGTAGGTGATAAAGTTTTGCACTTTCATGATAAAGAGACTGCCTTGCAGTACTTGCATTTTATCATTTTACAGTGCAAATATTTAAAAAAATAATAATAATATAAAGTAAGCGCTTTGCATTCTGAGCTGCAAATGTAGAAAAAACTTCCCAAAATAGTTAATAAATTTCAATTGATATTCTACTGTTTAAAAGTGTGATAAAATATGATTAATCACAATTATTTTTTTCAGTTAATCACGTGATTTCATTTTGATCAATCGACAGCTGTTATCTGTATGCTATTCATATAACTAACTATCTACCTTTCATACTTAATGAATCTGTTTGATTTTTTAAAAATTTATTTTTATTTATTATTATTTTTTTAACCTATGCCAGTATGTTCTCTGAAATGCAAAATGGAATTATGCTTAGGAGCAGGGGCTGGTGCACACTACTTTTCACGCCGAGGAGGGATAGACTGGGTAATAAATGTACACTGGTCAGGCTTCTGACAAGGGCAAGACAATACAGCTCTGGGGTCCTAGGCTGGGGATCTTTGGGGGAACTGGCTGGAGTCTCTCTATTGTTGGTTCATGAGTGGCTAGTGAAAGTTTTCATGTAACTGCAGCTGACTCTGTTCCTGTCTCCATACGGCTGTGTAAGTGTATAACCCAGAGAGGATTGCAGCTTGGAAAAGCCTCACACTGTGAGAGGCGGCCCAGATTAGTAAACCAGAGTGCTCAGTGGTACCCCAGTTCCAGGTCCCAACCAATGAACAGGCCCTTCTGGATTCTCAGTCCATCTCCTTCTTGTCATGATCTCAGTTACTAACAGAGAAACCTCAATAAGAGCAGGGAAGTGAGGACTCCTTGATTCTGTCTGTCATTCTCTGTATGACCTTGCCTAAATCACATATCCCCATACCTCAGTGTACCTATCTGCATAATGGGGATATGTTCATAGTGACTTTACTTAGCTAGGTGTTTTCAAGATCCTTCAATGAAAGGTGTTGCCCAGTATGATGATAGTTACTGATTAGAATTATTGATCTCTGAACCCAAAGTGACTGCCCTTTGTGCCTGCGGAAAGTGTTCGTGTGTCCCCTCAGTCATCTGTCTGCAGATCTGCCGGTTATCTATCCATCCATTCTGAGCATTTACAGGATATCAGACCTATGGTGGTCTAGGCATTATGCCTCATTTTCTTCCTAATTAGGTACAATTTTTAAATACATACAAATACACAGATGTATTTGTGGTGGTGCCTCAGTAACTCAGCAGAGAGCACAAGAGTTCCTCTTTCCCTTTGGGAAGGTCTCTTAATTACTGTTTACTCCAAACGCTGGATAAAGAGCACAGAAGTGCAGACAGGTTTGTCTCCAGTCTGTTTACATCAAGATGCTGCTTCTCCCCTAGAGGCTGAGCAAACCCCACTAGGATTTCACAGAGCAATATTATAAATGGTGCACACCCCAGTGTTGGCACTTGCCATGAGATGCTGCTGCAAATGCTGGGGTGCGTGAAGTGTGGGATACAGATATCTAAGGTGGATTCCCAGGGAGGACACTTCCTTCTCAGAATTCACAGGTACCCGTCTCTTCCTGAGGAGCTCCCCTGCTTAACAAAGCCAGTGCAATGTGGGCATGATGAGGGAGAGAATAGGTCTGTGACCCTTTCCACTCTGCACAGCCACGGTACTTCCCCCTGATGATGAGTTTGCTCCAGTATTATGGGCCAAAATTTCCCACTGTTTGGTGCCCTCCCTGGCTGATGGCCTCCAACGCCATGGTGGCTGCATTTCAGTGGCCCGTAGTTTGCTGAGGCAAAACTCCCCTTGGAGTAAGAACTGTTTAAAGACCTCAAGAGCCAGCTGTGTGTTAATGCACAGACACTGCCACCCCATCCTCTTCCATTTCAGAGCCTTGGCTGTTAACCAGGGGGCCGGGGGGATGATGAGAGGGAGGGACTGGGGGGTGTTAACTTACTTTTATCTGCTGGAAACCATGGAGGTACTAGGGCTCCTAACTAGAATAATTATGATTTTTTTTAAACATGGGCAAGACACCTTCTTTCCTAGCTTCATTCAAGAAGTCAGCTGAACTGTTACATGTGAAACTTTCAAAAAACAATTTAGCCAGAAGGAGACACCCAGTGCAGGAAATTTCAGTTCCAACACTTAAAGTTTGGCAAATTTATAAGCATCAGAAAATGAGCTCTTCTAATGCAAGGTGTCAGACAGCCGTAACTAATATGGATACTACCAGTACCATCTAAAATGGCCAATCCATTTGTAAATCCCATTCAGGTAACCTCTTTGTTCCAATAATGTCTGTGGCAAGGAGTTCCACTGGCCAAATATGCATCGCGTAAACAATTTTCTTTTATCAGTGTTATATGTTCAGAGTTCTAATATAATTGAATGTTCCTTTGTTCATGCATTGTGAGAAAGAGTAAATATAAAAGCCTGATGTACTTTCGTTATCAATAGATTCATGGTAGTTTCAAGGTCAGCAGGGCCATTGTATCATCCAGTCTGACTTCCTGTAAAATACAGGTAATTAAATTTCCTCCAGTTACCTCTGAATTGTGCCCAATGACTTGTGTGTGACTAAGGCCTGGTCTACAGTAGGATTTTACATCATAGACTCATAGAGCCACAGGGTGAAAAGGGATGACAAACATCAGCTGGTATAACCTTCTGTGAAGATGCAGGATCTGTTGCTTCTGAACCATCACAGACAGATGGCTGTCCAGCCTCTACTGAAGAAGCTTCTACAGGCCTCCTGTTCTTACAGTTGGGAAGATTTCTGTGAGATTCCATCTAAATCTGCTCTGCTGGATTTTGAACCTTTTGTCCTGTGCTCAGTGGCAAGACAGAACAACTTTTCGCAAGTATTTGAAGACCATTGTCATAACCCCCCTCAGTCTTCTTTTTCCAAACTAAATATCAACTTCTGATACTACAGCTTGCATTTCATCCCTTTGATCATCTTTGTCTCTCACCTCTGGATCCTTTGCAGTTTTTCAACATCCTTTCTATATATTTGTAACCAAAACTGTACACAGTACTCCAGCTGAACCCTAACCAGTGCTGAATAGAGAGGTAGCATCACCTTCTGTGACTCGCATGCTCTGCCTCTGCTAATGCAACCGAAAATTGCTTTTGCATCTTTTGCAATAGTTAAAAAAAAAACAAAAAACCTACATTCCTGAGAGATGTAGCTATATCAACCTAACCACAGTGTAGACAGAATGAGATCAGGGAGGCGAATTACCTACACTGAAGGAGGAATCCCTGCCATTAGTGTCAGTAGTGTCTACACATAAGTGCTACGGCAGCGTCGCTGTAGCATTTTAATGTGGACAAGCCAGTAATCAGATCTTACAGAAAAGCATCTAGTCTGGATCTGCAGGCACGAGAAGCTGGAGAATCCACCACTTCCCTTTGCAGTGTGTTTAGGGTGACCAGATGTCCCGATTTTATAGGGAGAGTCCCAGTTTTGGGGTCTCTTTCTTATATAGGCTCCTATTACTCACCACCCCCTGTCCCAATTTTTCACACTTGCTGTCTGGTCACCCTAAGTGTGTTCCAATGGCTAATCACCTTCTGTGCTAACTATTTGGCCCTTATTTCCAACTGGAATTTGTCTAGATTCAGCTTTCAGCCTTTGGGCCCTCCTCTGCCTTTCTCCACTAGATTACAAAGCCCAATATTAGTATTTAAGTTAAATAAATGAAGCTCTTTTAAGTCTCTCACTGTCCAGCATTTTCGCCAGCCTCCAAACATTTTTGTGGCTCTTTTCTGCACCTGCTACAATTTTTCAAGATCCTTTTTGAAATGTGGACCCTAGGACTGCACACAGCCAGTTTCACCACTGCCATGTGCAGAGGGAAAATCCTTCCTTTGTTGCAACTGAACACTCCCCTGTGTATGCATCCAAGGATCTCATCAGTCCTTTTGGGCAGAGCATCGCACTGAGAGCTCACAATGAGTTGGTTTTACACAATGATCCCTAAATCCTTTTCAGGGTCCCTGTTTTCCATGATACAGTGCCTGAGCCTGTGGGCTTGGCCTGCTTCCCTCTTCCATAAGGATAACTTTGCATTTAACTATATTAAAATATTTTACTCAACTCACTAAACACTCCACATCAATCAGTATGCCTGCCCTGACCTCACCATTGTATACTCTCTGCCAATTTTTGGGTCATCTGCAAATTTTATCTGCAGTGATATTTTATTTGCTTCCAGATCATTGACGAAAATATTGAATAGCATCAGGCCTAGAACTGATCCTTGCAGAACCCAAATGGAAACACCCCCATTCACTGACAATGGCCCATAGACAGCTGCTTGTAGTTAACCAGTTTTTAGTTCATTTTAAGCATGATGTTGTACACTGTTCAGTTTTTTGTCTGAATATTTATCCTGCTAATTGAAATGCTTCAGAGAAATTGAAGTCTACTGCATCTGCACTTTTCCCTTGATCAACCAAACATGTTCACTTATTGAATGAGGAAATAGGGTTTATGTGACAAGAACCGCTTTACATACACCATGTTGTTGACTGGCATTAATTATATTCCTAGACTATTTTTAAAGGAATGTCATATCAGTGTTCCATTGTTTCCTAAACTTGTCTAATCTCTTTTTTTAAGTTTACCCTTTATTTTTTAAAAGTCTACATGTATCACAGAACTACCCTGTATTTGCCTTTTTTTTTTGGTCTCTCCTGCAGCCTGATTATGTACTTCTGGTTCTGAATGAGATGTGTGGTTTCTTGTTGAATTCGTAACTCTGCTGTTTGTAACCCTATGGTTTTATTATAGATGCTGTTTAACATCCTCCTTTACTGCTAATGAACTTGAAAGTATTTCATCATCTCGTGTTCTATGAGTGCCCCATACTGCTTCTTTCTTAGTGCAGAACAAAAATATTTATAGAACAAATCTACCTTTTTTGAAATATTAACAAGATGCTTTTCTCCCTCTAGGAATTGGCCTAAACCTTTTCTAGGATTTCTTTTGTTCTTAAAAAACTTAATAATCTCCTATACTGATCCTTAGTCCTGCCAAGCATGGAATTTTCCTTTATGTTTTTAACGTTTCCTATCAATTTTTATAACTTCCAATTTGTATGGCTTGCTATCTGTATTCCGCCCCCTCCATTTGTTTTCCCCCACTAATTTCTGACTTCCCTCTGCCACTAAACAGAGTTTTTAGTCAATATTGTTCTCCCACATTGACTGTGGAATTGAAGCTTTTTAGCAATCTAATACACTATTGCCAATGAACTTCCAAGTTTCATTCCCATTTTGCTGTCTACATTTTTCCTTCCAGGCATTTTTCCTGATAATTTCCCTCAAGTTTGGGGAATTAGCCCATTTCAAGCACTGTCTACAGACACTACTAGTAGAGAACTGTTCTCTGTCTGCCCGTTTAAATGTAATCAATTCAATTTTTTATTTTTCCCTCCTGTATCATATGCTGCCTTGTTTGTCTCCTCCTTAAACTAAACAATCCCAGTCTTTTCAGTCTGTCTGCACATGGTAGCCTCCAACATTTTCACAGCCTGTCTTAGAAATCCCTTTTAGAACTGTTATATCCTTGCAGGAGAGTCTGGATGACCAAAACTGAGCGTATCTCATTTCTTAGGCATCCAGATATTTCCTTTCTTTGCTCACTGCTGTGAATGAGCAGGAGTTTCCGTGGAGCTGCCATCAATGATGCTCAAGTCTTTTCCCTGAGGTGTGTTTAGGCTGGGAAGTTTCCTCTGGAACAGGTGTTGACTCCTTGGGTGTTCTGGGGTTGGAGCAGCCAGAAGGAAAAGTTAGTGGGTGTTCTGCACCCACTGGCAGCAAAGCTCCCCTCTCTGTGCCCCCCACCCCACCTCACCTCTTCCTCCGCCTCTGCATCCTCCCCGAGTATGCCGCATCCCTGCTCCTCCACCAAGCTCCCAGTATTTGCCACCTCCACAGCTGTTTGGCGGTGGTGCAAGCTCTGGGGTGGAGAGGCGAGGAGCAGGAACATGGCACACTCAGGGCAGCAGGTGGGGAAGAGGCGGGGCTGGGGAGTGGAACTGGGAAGACGTCATAATAGGGCCAGGGAGGGGGTGGAGTTGGGGCGGGGACTTTGGGGAAGGGTGTTGAATGGGGGCAGGGCAGGGTTGGCAGGGGATGGGCAGGAGTGGAATTGGGGTGGGGCCGGAGGCAGAGACGGGTCAAGCACCAACCTGTGCAAGAAGAAGTCGGTGCCTATGTCCTCTGGCACACGTGTTAGAAAAAGTTTTTTTTCCACTCTCAGATTTTGAGCAACAGTGTTAGTGGGGAACTCCCTATAGTATGGACTCTCTAGCCTGTCTCTCATTGCATTAAGGAACAATTAGGCACAACCAGTACTGACACTCGTGTTTCCTGCTGGTGCCTATTAAGGTTTCCCACATCACAATGTGTAGGAATTATTTGATGCATGGAGCACCATAAAATATATAATTAGCATTAGGAGCATCAGTTATTCATTAATCATTTTTCTCAATAATAAAAATGTCAAATTTCAGTGTGTGAAGAGCCACCAATCTGTTTCACCCATGAGAACAGCCTCCAGTTGTGCATATAGTGTCTTGTATGAACATTGTCTCTCCATCAAGGCTTTTCTCCGGGGACCATAATCCTAGACCCTGAACACATACAGGAAGTCAGAGAAACTTATGTTACATGCAGGAGACCCCGTTCTGTCTCAGACTTGGACATCTTCTCCTCTACTCCATGTCAGATTCCAACACAACCGACTTCCCCAACCCCTCCACCTTCATCCTGCTGGGCATTCCTGGCCTGGAAGCAGATCATATCTGGATCTCCATCTCCTTCTGCATCATGTACACCATAGCCATCTTGGGGAACTTCACCATCCTGTTCATCGTGAAGAGGAAGCCAAGCCTCCATGGACCTATGTACTATTTCCTCTGCATGCTGGCCGTCACCGACCTGGTCCTGCCTACGTCCATCCTGCCTAAAATGCTGAGCATATTCTGGTTCAATTCCAGGGAGATTGATTTCAGTGCCTGCCTCACCCAACTGTATTTCATTCATTGCTTCTTCATGACTGAATCTGGGATTTTTGTGGCCATGGCTTTTGATCGCTACATGGCCATCTGCCATCCCCTGAGACATTCCACCATTCTGACAAACCCGGTGGTGGCCAAGATCGGCCTTGCTGTGATGTTGCGTGGTGGCATAGTTGTACTGCCCTATCTCCTCCTCGCAAGGCAATGGCCATATTGCAGAACCAACATCATCCCCCACACTCACTGCGAGCATATGGCTGTAGTGAAGCTGGCCTGCGCCAACACCCATGTCAGTAGTTATTATGGGCTGTTTGTGGTATTCTGTGTAACTGGTCTGGATGTGATTTTTATCTCCATGTCCTATATCCAGATTTTTAGGGCCATCTTCAGCCTTCCCACAAAGGACGTCCAGCTCAAGACGTTTGGGACCTGTGGCTCTCACCTCTGTGCCATCTCGGCATTTTATATCCCACGTCTCTTTTCCTCCCTTAAGTCTCGGTTTGGCCAGAATATGCCCCTGCATTTCCACATTCTCAGTGCCAATGTATATCTACTGGTGCCCCCCATGCTAAACCCCATCATCTATGGGATGAGGACAAAAGAGATCCGGGGCAGGATCCTTCAGCTCATTGCTCAGAAAGGGACTAAAATTTTCTCCTAGTGATCTGGTTCGCAGACTGAGTTTTGTGGGGAGCTGGCTGGTGATTTGCTGCTGGGCCCTCTTCTCTGTATCATTGGCTGACCAAAGAGACATTAAATCCTTTCCTGACCATACTGTGCTGTGTCAGCCTGACAAACTCTTTAACTCATAACGTTGCCATCCTTCTTATTTATGTTAACTAAACCCCCCATAAAAAGGGGTTCCAAAGAGGATGGATCTAGATTGTTCCCAGTGGTACCAGATGACAGAACAATGAGCAATGGTCTCAAGTTGCAGTGGAGGAGATTTAGGTTGGCTATTAGGAAACATTATTTCACTAGGAGGGTGGTGAAGCACTGGAATGGGTTCCCTAGGGAGGTGGTGGTATCTCCTTCCTTAGAGGTTTTTAAGGTCAGGCTTGACAAAGCCCTGGCTGGGATGATTTAGTTGGTGTTGGTCCTGCTTTGAGCAGGGGCTTGGACTAGATGACCTCCTGAGGTCCCTTCCAGCCCTGATACTCTATGATTCTATGATTCCTTGCCCCTGCTTCCCATTTTCCTTCAAGGTTCGACCCACTTCTATGCCTTTTCTCCTAAGGCTCTGTTCCATCCTTCTCTCCTCCCCTGTCACTCTCTATGTCATCTCCACCTCCCTCCCCCACCTCCACCACAGCTGGGCTCCCTCTGCTCCAGGGCTGGGACAGGAACTGCTGCAGCCTGACCAGGAGCCTTCAGTGAGTGCAGTGGGGTTACAGCACTGGAACCAACAAGGAGCAGAGCGGGAAGCCAGGAAACTGTACAAAGCAGCTGAGGGTTGGGAGCAAGGTTGTGTTGTAGGTGGGCGACGCTGTGCTTCATACAGCTTGTGGGCCCTAAAGCTCAGCTACTTAGTTCTAAGGGCAGAGACCCTTGTGTGGCTTATTTCCTTCGCTTTCAGCTCCACTTTGTTCCTCCCAGCTGGGGGCCTGTAGCAAGCAGGGTCCCTGCAATGGGGATGGGCTGGGAGCCCTTTGCCCTGAGCCTGACCTCAGGGGCAGGGCAAGGGATCAGCTTTGAAACTAGGTGGACAACAGTTGAGAGAGGAGGAAGGATAAGCCCACATGTTAGCTGAAAAGGCGGGATGCTCGGCAGAGGCCGGGGTGGCTTTGGTGGCTCACAAGGAGGGAGATGAACAGCAGACCTGCCATTATCCATCTATTTACACACGTACACGACACCTTATCTGGAACTACAGGTCACACATTGCCCTGGGAATGAAGCTGAACAGGAAAGCTGAGGCTAATTGTCGTGGAAAGTGACCCCGATCAACTCCCAGGGCATGCTAGCCCAAGAGCGGATCAGGACTCTCCGTACCAAAAGGAGCGTGGTCCGTGGGTTGCCGGCAGTACCTTTAAAACCTTTTCAGAACTTTAGAAAGATTTCATACCTTTAAAAGTTATCTAACCTGGGACTTTCAGAGAAAAGGCGTCAGGTCTGTCTGATGGCTAAAAGTTCGAACCCAGCTTGTGACTTACCCCAAACCGGAGCCTACAGACCAGTCCTCTGCCAAACCCCATTAGAGATTTCAAAAGGTCTCTTACCTTTTAATTGGGCCCTGGGGTTGGAAGGAAACTGCCTGCGGTCCTCCGATCCAGGAGAAGCCCTCTCGTGGGTTCCTGGCCAATGCACCAAATTGTCGTGGAAAGTGACCACCATCGTGTTGAGTTGATCAGACAGCCTGAGGCTCCTTTATTGATCAATCAGAGAATACATGTGTACACACGGAGAGACGACAGGTTCCCTAGCAAGGGGCAAGTCGCTCTGCCTTACAGCAGTGATACCTGTGCTTATAAAGCTGAAAACTGCAAATTATCATATGAGCTTATAATTCCGATGATACTTTATTTGGCTAATACAATGACATCTTCTAAACATCTGCTAAAAACAATTGCTATTAATATATCATTTATGAGCTAATTGCAAGTCTGCTCTCTTTCTACTTCCCTATAGAAAGTTTTGTAAGTGTTAGGTCATTGACACCTGGTGTTTTTCTCCTACTTGCGGTTAAGCTATTACACGTTGCTTGAGCCTTTTTGAGGAACTTGTACCCAAAAATACCTATTGATGTACCTTTGGTCAAATGATCATGAGTTATATTTTATGCCCATACAAGCAACTTAATAAACTATAATAAACTAGTTGGGTGGCAGACCAATCCTTGCCCACAGACAACCTGCCAACCTGAAACATATTCTCACCAGTAACTGCACACCACACCATAATAACTCTAGCTCAGGAACCAATCCATGCAACAAACCTCGATGCCAACTCTGCCCACATATCTACACCAGCGACACCATCACAGGACCTAACCAGATCAGCCACACCATCACTGGTTCATTCACCTGCACATCCACCAATGTAATATACGCCATCATATGCCAGCAATGCCCCTCTGCTATGTACATCGGCCAAACTGGACAGTCTCTACGGAAAAGGATAAATGGACACAAATCAGACATTAGGAATGGCAATATACAAAAACCTGTAGGAGAACACTTCAACCTCCCTGGCCACACTATAGCAGACCTTAAGGTGGCCATCCTGCAGCAAAAAAACTTCAGGACCAGACTTCAAAGAGAAACTGCTGAGCTTCAGTTCATCTGCAAATTTGACACCATCAGCTCAGGATTGAACAAAGACTGTGAATGGCTTGCCAATTACAGAACCAGTTTCTCCTCTCTTGGTTTTCACACCTCAACTGCTAGAACAGGGCCTCATCCTCCCTGATTGAACTGACCTCGTTATCTCTAGCTTGCTTGCTAGCACACATATATATACCTGCCCCTGGATATTTCCATTACATGCATCTGAGGAAGTGGGTATTCACCCACGAAAGCTCATGCTCCAAAACGTCTGCTAGTCTATAAGGTGCCACAGGATTCTTTGCTGCTTTTACAGATCCAGACTAACACGGCTACCCTCTGATACTATAATAAACTAAAAGCTGTTATAACTTAACAGATTTTCTGGTTCCCCTTTATCCAATTCTAGTTCCTCTTTTTGGGGCCCTGACCATATCTTTTTGCCTCAGCATGCCCTTTGTACAGAAAAACAAGTTTAGCAGGAGTTAAAACTCTTGCTTCTAGCTAAGGGCCTACTCTTACTTTATTCTCAGAAAAAAGCCTGGGGCCTTGGGTAAGGTGGGGTTGGGGGGGGGGTTTCCCTATCATAATATATGCTCTGCATGGTGCTTTTGGTCACTACATCTTAACAATGGTAGGCTGCTAGGCAGCATCAGCCCCATGTCATGGATGGACTGAGCAATGCAGAGGTAAAGCACTCTGTTATAAGAAGGCTACATTCCTCTGGGAATGAGTGGTAGCCTTGTTGTGCTACCGAAGCTCCTGGAGTCCACATGATCACTGGTCATGTAGTGGCATTCCTCGGTACTCTCACTTGCAAATTTGCTGCTCTTTCACTCTAGTAATGTGTTCCCAACAAGAACGCTGCCAAAACCAACACAGCTGATGGAGGCAGTTGCTGGGCAGAGTTTGAATATCCTCGCTCCAGATCTTGTGCTGCTTTTGGAGCAGCTTCTGGAGACACGAGTATGAAAAACATAAACCCAGAATTCCTTAGCTTTCCTAAGCTTCCCATATCACTCCCATCCATGGGAGGTGGGGTACCCATTTTTCTATAGATCTGCAGCTTTGTAGCAAGCCTGCTGCCATGACATTCCTCCAAATGCTGCAGAAGGGAACAGGGGAGCAGTTCCTGCTGTACAAGCACTCACATCATTCAAGTAGCCTCCAGGACCGCCTATGAAGCTGCCAGCTGCCCACCAATCCCTCCAGACAAGTGTGTGGTTTTCTGTCAGATTTTGATGGGTGTTTGGCTGTATGTGAGTGTTTTTCCTGTATGTCATCCCAGCTCTGTGCAGGTAGCTGGAACAACAGACCTCAAGTGAACTACCCAATAAGACCACAAGACCTGTTAAGGTGTGAAGGCACCTGGCCAGGTTTATTGTTGAAAAAGCACAGTACTAATATCCTACAGACTCTACTGGGTCACTAATACATGTATGCTCATGACAATGGACACAGCTCAGTCAGTGGCAGGACTTTCCACTGCCCCCTCAGCTGGACAAAGACACTCTCTCTGAGATACATATGTATACACCACTATGAACAAGTTATGTATCACTCCTGACATATCTAGGTTCCAACTTCAGATGTATTAGGGTACCAACATTTATGTATTCAGGGGCCTCCCATTACCTTGTACATGTTGGTTAATGAAAATATCTCTATTAATCATGTTGTCTGTCTTTGTCCTTAAGATGGGTGAGCATGTTCCTGTTCTCTTTGGGGAATGTGCTTGGTATCAAAGCATGCAGGTACCACCTTTCTGAAATATCAGTAGAGCTTGACCACTACTTTAGTTCAGGCCTCAGGCCTCACATCAAGCCTTTGATACAAGGTCTTATGTTTCGGTCCCTCTTCCTACTACAGTGTTCATACTGAGCTGGTTGCAGTTTGCAGCTGAAGGTTGCTTGATGGTAATGGGCAGGGACTTCATTTTACTTGGATTAATAATCAGATTATTGTGCACTGTTTCTTGCCCAGCTAGATCAGCTCTTAACTGGAGTGATTCCCAGTGCTACACCTACAATTGCCACTGAAGTCGATTGAAAAAAACAGCCCCTTGATCACTTGTAACTGGCACCTAGAGTGAGATGCACATTAGAAGTGGCAGAAAGAAGGAGGTGTTTTGGAGGCAGGGGTGAGTTACAAAGGAAAGGGAGAGATGGACGCAACTGCATGGAGAGAGGGAGAGTGAAATGAGACAAAACTGACTTGAACAGGGACTCCCTGCCTCTGCCATTCTGAGGAGCACTTTCCAAAGGAGACACAAAACCCTCTGCCTGACCCCTTTGTGATGGGTTGGGTCACAGAACCCCCTTGGGAGCTGCCACCTGATGTGCCAAGACTACTTCTACCCCTAGCTTCCCTGCCAGCTCGAGGTCCCAGCACCCTGTCTTGCTGAGCCAGACACACCCATGTGCTCCAACACAGACCCAGGGTCTGAATTACTCACCCCAAAGCTGCAGGTTTACCAGAAAACAGCTCACAGAAGTCTGCTTGTCTTTAACACTCAGATGCCCAACTCGCAATGGGGTCTAAACCCACATAAATCTGTTGTACCCTGTATAAAGCTTATGCGGGGTAAACTCAAATTTTTTGCCCTCTAACACTGATAGAGAGATATGCACAGTTGTTTGCTCCTCAGATATTAATACACACTCTGAGCTAGTTAATAAGTAAGAAGTGATTTTATTAAATACAGAAGGTAGGATTTAAGTGGTTCCAAGTAGTATCAGACAGAACAAAGTAAGTGACCAAGCAAAATAAAATAAAATGTGCAAATCTATGTCTAATCAAACTGAATCCAGATACTCTCACCCTCAGAGATGCTTCAGTATGTTTCTTTCCTCAGTCTGGACACCTTCCAGGCCTGGGCACAATTCTTTCCCCTGGTACAGCTCTTGTGCCAGCTCAGGTGGTGGCTAGGGGTACCCATTTATGTATCTTTTGCATAAAGCGGGAATCCTTTGTCCCACTCTGGGTTCCCAACCCTCCTTCTCAATGGAAAGACACCAAGTTAAAGATGGATTCCAGTTCAGGTGACATGATCACATATCACTTCAAGACGTCATTACCCACTTGCCAGCACACACATGTACAGGAAGACTTACAGGTAAAACACACCCATCTGCAGTCAATTGTCCTGGTTAATGAGAGTCAACCAGATTCCAAACCAACATTAATGGCCCTCACTTTGCATAATTACAATAGGCCCTCAGAGTTATAGTTCATATTTCTCGTTAGAGATACAAGAGTGGCACATCTATACAAATAAGACGATCACATTCAGATTATAAACTCTTCAAGAGACCTTTTGCAGGAAGCATATTCCAGTTACATTATATTTACTCATTAGCATATTTTTATAAAACCATATAGACTGCAATGTCACACTCTGCCATCACTGCCTGGTTTAGGAAACATTTCCTTCAGGGGAATCCAGCTGGGTCAGTCCAGGAACCAGAGCACTCTGTGAAACACCGTGGTCAGAGGAGCCACATTTGGGAAAACATCTTGTGGACACTTTTCGCCCAGCCCCACTCCTCTCCCACTCACATCCTCTGGCATTTATGTAGCGGCTCCAGATTCCCTTCCCAGCGCTCTCCCTTGGGCACATTCTGTTTCCAGTTTCTCTCTTTTGTGTCACAGGATCGTTAAAGCAAACAGACCCAGGCCTTGCAAAAGAGGTTGCTAAAACAATTCCTCTACTTTAGAGAGCACAAGAGATACCCAGATCTAGGTAAACACAATACAACACCTGCACATCATTCCCTGCCTCTGTACACTCACTACCCTGGAGCATTCTTTGGGGTTGGTAAGAGCCATCTAGAGTGTCCAGAGGCCATGTCCTGCAACTCCTGGCTTCTCCTCCAGCTGAGTCTGTCTCGCTGCTGCAGCCATACCCCTGAAACCAAATCTGCTGCATATGTGCCTCTCTCCTGCCCCAGCTACTTCTGGCTCATCCAGTCTCTGTGTTTTTAAAGGACTAGACCTAAACTGCCTCTCTCTTTTCACTCTTCTGGGGAGGGTTCATTCCTTCTATGCCCACCCCTCTGCTGAGAAGCTGGAGAAAACTGGCTTTGTCTAGAATGCAGTTATTCCTTGCTTCTGTCTGGGCAAGATCTTGTTAGGAGGGATATTTCTAATGACTGACCTATTTATTGACAGATGCTCCCAGCTTCTGCCCTTAGGGCAGGAAGTTTGTTTATGAACAGAGGCAGGGTGACAAAAGGCTAGTCATTACATTAAATTAAGGCTCCTTAGATGATCCTGGAAGCATTGCAAGGCACTCCTGTTAAAAGATAGGAAAGAAGGAAGGAAAATCTGGTGAGAATGGAAAGAGTTAAATAGTGCTGACCCCCAGGGGTCTATACTGGGACTAGTGCTATTTAACATCTATAGCAATGATCTAGAAAAAGGAGTAAACAGTGAGGTGGCAAAATGTGCCGATGATATAAAATTAATCAAGATTGTTAAATCCAAAACAGACTGGGAAGAGCTACAAAGGGATCTCACAAAACTGGGTGATGGGGCAACACAATGGCAGATGAAATTCAGTATTGATAAATGCAAAATGATGCACATGGCTAAATATAATCCCAACTTTATCTACCAAATGATAGGGTTGAAATCAGCTGTTAAACATTAAGAAAGATCTTAGAATCACTGTGCACAGTTCTCTGAAAACATCTGCGCAACGTACAGTGGCAACCAGAAAAGCTAACAGAATGTTGGGAATTATTAAGAAAGGGATAGATAATAAGAGAGAAAATATCATATTGCCTCTTGTAACAGAGCCATCATCCCACTTTGGTTTGGAAGGGGTTAAAAACAGACCTGAGAAAGGGCTGCCCATGAGATCCAATCACGAGCGGGCTTAAGACAGCCTATCAGGATCCAGCAAGGTCAGTATAAGAAGAGATCCTGGAGAAAAGGAATTGAGTCTTGCTCCAGCAGGTGATCAAGAAGGACCTAGCTGCCTGGGAGAGACAGGGGTACCTTGGACAGAGCAGTACTGGGAAAGGGCAGGCTGAGCTGGGGATCTCTGGCCTGGTGACCTCCCAGCCTGAAAGTTTGCAGCAAAGGCCTGCAAATGTACTAGGGAGGCAGCCAGGACAAGAAAAGGCAGCAGGTCCAACCGCCTTGCCAGCGATGAGAGACCATTTCAAACTGCAGTATGAATTGGCCACTCATCATCAGCCAGGAGGTTGGACCTGCTACCTCTTCCTTCCTTGTCTGCCTTCCCACAGCCTTAATACCTCTTCCAGGCCTGACAGCAAGGGTTTGCCAGTCTGCGCTGTCCAAGGTACTCTTTCCTCTTTCAGTCAGCCAGGTCCACCTCTCTCCAGACTTCTGGCCCCGCAGCCTTTTTATAGGGCCCAGCCTGGCCTGACTGGCTTCCTCCCAGCCTTTTCCTGATTGGCCCTCTCCAAGGGCCGGTTTTTAACATTTTAACCTTTTCTGAGCCGGAACAGGGTGACTGCCCCACTACACCCCCCTACTCAAGATCATCACCTCTGGGGGTAGGGGTGTCTCCTCACCTGAGCTAGTCACACATGCACCTCCAGAGCCGCTTCCGATTCCTCCATCTGCTTACGCAGATGGGTCTCTTCCTTTATGATGCCCCCATTTTCCACCATGAGTAGTAGGGATGGGCACTCTCCGCCATGGCACCTCCTGCTGGTCAGTCAAGGAATTAGCTCATCCAACTCAGATGCGCCCTCCTCTGGCCAGTTTCTCCCCTGCCCATACCTGCCCCTCTATCTTCTCCAGTTCAGGTCCCATGTCCCGTCTGGACCATGGTGCCCCTTACCTTGGGATGCTGTCTCCCCAGCAGTGTCCCCACGCTCTGGGTCTTCCCTCCTCAGGGGAACCACAACCGCTCTATATCCATCTTGCCTCAATGGCTACTGCTAGTCATCATCTAGCCCCTTCTCTTGGGGGCAAACTACAGTCTGAAATGGCCACTCATCACTGGCAAGGGGGTTGGACCTGCTGCTTTTTCTTGGCCTGGTTGCCTCCCTAGTATCTCCTCAGGCCTTTGCTGCAAGGCCTCAGCCTGGGAGGTTGCCAGGCCAGAGATCCCCAGCTCAGCCTACCCTTTCCCAGCACTGCTCTACCAGGCAGCTAGGTCTTTCTTAATCGCCTGCTGGAGCAAGACTCGCTTCCTTTTCTCCAGGTACCCTTCTTATATTGGCCCTGCCAGGCCCTAATTGGCTCCCTCAAGCCCGTTCATGATTGGTTCTCTTGACCAGCCCTTTCCCAGAGTTGTTTTTAATCCATTCCAAAGTGGAGCGAGGTGACTGCCCCGCTACTCCCCCCTCTCAATATCCCATGCCCAGAAGTAAGGGGCTCCTCTAGCCTGTGCAACCCGGAGATGTGCTGCCAGTCTCACTCGCTTCTCTTCACTTTCCTTCAACTTCAGGACCAGGTCTTCCTTCTTTTTTGGGCTTTCTGCAGCTCCACCTACGCTGTCCACTGGGCACATTCTGCAGCTATCAGCTGCGTATATAGGCTATTGTCCCCCGGACCCTTTAATGTCAGGGTCTGGGTTCCCATCGTAGCCTGCTCCCTCACAGTCTGGGTCCCGACCTCTCACTTGGCAGACTCTGTCTCAGTCCCCTTTTCTGCCACCTCATGCTGGTGGCTCAGGCAGGTCTATCACCTTCACTGCCATGTTAACCACACTCATAGAATCATAGAATCTCAGGGATGGAAGGCATCTAGTCCAATCCCCTGCTCAAAGCAGGACCAATTCCCAACTAAATCATCCCAGCCAGGGCTTTGTCAAGCCTGATCTTAAATACTTCTAAGGAAGGAGATTCCAACACCTCCCTAGGGAACCCATTCTAGTGCTTCACCTCCCTCCTAGTGAAATAGTGTTTCCTAATATGCAGCCTAGACCTCCCCTATATCTTTGCCCCTTCTGGGTCCCCAGGCATCTCCTTCTTCAACCGCTCTCCCCTGAGGGGGCAGTGCCTGTTAAGATGGTCCTGCTTGCAGCAGCCAAAGCAGATTGCTTGCCCCTCTGCTGCCTTGGGCTTCTCATAGTCTGTCTTGGGTCCCCTCTTCTCGCTGGGGTTCAACTGAACCCTCCACCTTGGGCCTAGGCACTCCGGCTGCAAGTGTCCGCATTGCCCACAGACCCAACATGTCCGTTGTCCCCTCGGTTTCCTCACCCAGCAGGCCTTCCCAGGGCCATGTTTAGAACGGGTTCTGTATGAGGACAGATTAATAAGACTGGGAATTTTCATCTTGGAAAAGAGACGGTTAAGGGGAGATATGATTATGATCTATAAAATCATGACTAGTATAAAGAAAGTAGATAAGGAAGTTTTTTTTACTACTTCACATAACACAAGAACTAGGGGTCACCAAATGAAATTAATAGGCAGCAGATTCAAAACAAATAAAGGAAGCATTTTTTTTACACAACACAAAGTCAAACTGTGGAACTCCTTGCCAGAGGATGTTGTGAAGGCCAAGAATATAACAGGGTTCAAAAAAGAACTAGATAATTTCATGGAGTATACATCCATCAATGGCTATTAGCCAGAATGGGTAGAGATAGTGCGCCTAGGCTCTGTTTGCCTGAAGCTGAGAATGAGGGACAGGAGATGGATCACTTGATGAGTTCCTGTTCTGTTCATTCCCTTTGTGGCACCTGGCACTGGCCACTGGGCTCAGACAGGACACTGGACTACATGGACCTTTGGTCTGATCCAGTATGGCCATTCATATATTCTCATGTTCTTGTATGTGTATATATAGAGTATGATTCATATATCCATGTAATATGTTATAGGACATTGAGGACTGGTATGAATGACATGTGCTTGATATGAATACGTGTGTTGTGACTTGGCAACTAAAGCAAGAACTTAAGATCAAGAACTATTAAAACTATTTGTGCAAAACAATCTTATTATATTCTGGGAAAATATAGGGAATCAGCACCAGCTGGACTGATATAAAATTGTTAAAATTGACAAAAAATTCCATTCTATGCATTTTTCCTTCTTGAATTTCACCCTATTTACCTCAGATCATTTCTCCAGTTTGTAATTCCTTTCTTCTTAAATCAAGTGTGTCCCACTTATTTCTATTTGCAGTAACTCTCCATTAATAATTTTTGGCAACACCCAGGACATCGCTGATTTTCTTTGCTTCCCTGTGTTGTGTAATAGCATTCTGCCTTTTCACTCTCCCATCAGGGTGGCTTGACTCCAATTAAACTCCATATATTTCTTCCATCCTGCAATTTGTTGATTATATATAGGAGGATATTTGAACCACTTAAAAGGCCATGGCCCATTATTTAACAGATTAACCATTCTCTCTGTGTATTGTATCTCATAAATTTACATCTTTACACACCCTATTGCTAGTACATTGTATTGTCAACATCCGATACACCAAATAGATTAAGATTTCGAGATATTTTCATGGCTTGGGCTTGTTTCAATTGGAGTTCCACACTTTGTATTCCTTGTTTCAATAATGCACCAATATTTTCTGCCATGTGTCTGTATAGCCCCCAAAATCTTACACAAGGCTGACATTTTCCCTTCTAATGTTTCAATATCAAATGAATTTAAAACTCCAGGTCCAGCACCACTGCCTGCTACAACATATTTCCCTTTAATTTTGTATCTGGGGGCTGGTCTACACTACGGGGGAAAATCCATCTTACATACGCAACTTCAGCTACGTGAATAATGTAGCTGAAGTCGAAGTATCTAAGATCGAAATACTCACCGTCCTCATGGCGCAGGATCGATGTCTGTGGCTCCCTCTGTCGATTCCGCAACTCCATTTGGGTTTGTGGAGTTACTGAATCGATATAAACGTGTTCGGGGATCGATATATCGCATCTAGATGAGACACGATATATCGATCCCCGAGCAATCGATTGCTACCCGCTGATATGGCGGGTAGTGAAGACGTACCCTGGGATAGTATCATCTCCCCATTGTTGTTTCTATGCTTGTAATAGAGGCCAGGCACATGACATACACTCCGGATGTTGTGCACTTACGTTTACTTGCACTCCTTCCAAACAGATTGTTTGATCCAAGATAGTTGGAGCTTCATTACTTCTCCCCTGCTATATGGGTACTCGTTTGCCATGATTCTTGGTGCAGTTTTATTTCCTGATCTCTGATTAATAAACATAAAAAAAAATGCCAGAAAATATATTCCCTATTAATTGTACTGAACCAACGTAATCCATTACACCATATTCCCATAATTTGAGAGACATTGACTCATTCCATCTTACATGAATATTAGCCATTTCTTATTCATTAGTAATATCTAAGCTAACTACATCAAGTGCCAAACTTGAAAAAGTATAGTTCAGAGTACTCATATTCAGACTGTTCTCATCATGAATCTAAACATCAGGTGACCTTCTCTTAGTGTGTAAAAATACCTCCGTTGCTCTTCCAAATTTTTGGTCACATTTTTGCCATCTTTGCACCATCTTTCAAATTTTACCTCAAAATCTGTCCAGTTCCCTCAGCCTCTTCTCATAAATCATGTGCCCCAGTCCCTTAGTCACTTTAGTTGTCTTCTGGTGGACTGTCTCCAATTTGTCCACATCATTTCTGTAGTGGGGGGCCTAAAAATGCATGCAATACTCCCGATGCAACCTCACAAGTGCTGAACAGAGGGGAATAATCACCACCCTCAATTTGCTGGTAATGTGTCTACTAATGCAGCCCAATATGCCTTTAGTCTTCCTGGAGCACACTGTTGACTCATATCCAGCTTCTCATCCACTATCATCCCCAGGTCTTAATTTGCAGAACTGCTGCTTAGCCAGTCAGTGTCCAGCCTCTAGTGTTTCATGGGATTCTTCAGTAGCGACGCGTAGGATTCTTCCGTTCTAAGTGCAAGACTCTGCACTTGTCCTTGTTGAACTTCGTCAGATTTATTTTGGCCCAATCCTCCAATTCATCTAGTTTACTCTGGACCCTATTCCTACCATCCAGCATTTCTACCTATCCCCTTAGCTTAGTGTCATCTGTGAACTTGCTGAGGGATCCATCCCATCATCCAGATCATTAATAAAGATGTTGATCAAAACTGGCCTCAGGACAGACCCCATATCACTTGATACCATCTGCCATTTAGACATTGAGCCATTGATCACTATCTGTTGAGCCCAAGAATCTAGCTGGCATTCTATCCACCTTATAGTCCATCCATAAAACCAATACTTTTTAAACTTGATGGCAAGAATACTGTGGGACACCATATCAAAAGCTTTGCTAAAGTTAAGATATATCACATCTAGCTCTTTCCTCATATCCACAGAGCCAGTTATCTCATCACAGAAGGCAATCAGATTGGTCAGGCATGACTTGCGGTTGGTGAATCCATGTTGACTGTTTCTGATCACCTTCCTCATCTCCAAGTGCTTCAAAATGGATCCACTTTTATCCATACCTCCATATTAGAGGTGTTCCCATATGTGTATCTGTGTACCCCTAAATTTCCCCAAATATTCAAAAACATAAAAGGCAAAACCCATATTTCCACCCGTTTTGAATAATGAAGATCCTCAATATTGAAGCCATGGCCATTATTTCATAGGAATAATGTCCAATGCCTCTGGCCAAATTACTCTAAATACTTCACTAGCCTCTTCTATCTTTGCTCAACTCTGGCATTAATTCTTCTACTAAGCAAAAAGTGCAAAGCAAAGCAACCCTAAGCAATAAGCCAATTACAAAACTGGTAGCACCATATCCACACTCCAAATCCAAGGTCCATACAGTATAGTCTCTGTTGCAATTGGGCATTTCTCTATGTAAGATAAACTAAAAGAAAAAGAAAGGAATATTATTATTTAATCTTTAGGCCATAATTTCAATGATGATGTGTGGTCCCACTTTCTCTTTTCCCCTTTGTTAATCTGCACTACAGTAGGTGAAATTTTATTCATGATGGAAAATGATTAGACCCATCTAGACTCCAGAACATGATTTTTCTATATTAATTTCAAATACATTATTCAATCTCTGATTTTCCATAATTTACTGTCCTGAACCACATGAGAATCCACAGTCTCTTGCTTTTCCAATAGCATCAGTCAATTTAAACTCTGTTTTCTTAAATTCTATCAGTAACTCCCTTACCCATTGAGTAACTGATTTCCCCTCTGCTTCTTCTTCTTCTTCTCCTGGGTATAATAGAAGGATGCACAATCTCACAGATCTTCCAGAGAGAATTTGATAAGGCTGGTAGCCAGTACCCAATCGATCTCTACTCTGGATGGCTGACAACTCCACTGATAATTTATTATCCCAATCTTTGCCAGTTTCTTGCACTACTTTGCGTAGAGCTTGTTTAGTAGTTTGATTCATCGTTTCTACTGTTCATGATGATAGTGGATGCTAGGGGATATGTGGTCATTGCTTTACTCCTAAAGTTTTTCATAAACTTTTAATATCTTACCCTACAAAATGTGGCTCATTATCTGAATCAATTATTTTTGGAGTCCTGCATCTACTAAACACTACTGCTGGTATCTAGGTCGATGGAAGTATTACTGTCTACATCGGGGTTAGGCTGATATAACCTCGCAGGTATGTGTGGAGATTTTTTTTTGTAGCTTTTTCAAAAAATGCAAATGCTAAGTTAGGTTACATTATCCAGGGCAAAGCATGCAAGTGATGGTAGGTGATAGTACTGCTCTATTCAGCAGTGCTTGGGCCTCAATCGGAATATTGTGTCCAATTTTTATCACCAAGGTATAGGAAGGATGTAAAGAAACCGGAAAGTATCCAGAGGCAAATGACAAAGATGATCCAAAGGATGGAAAATGAGGAAGCTGAAGGGACCATGTATGTTTAGTTTGGAAAAGAGGAGATTAAGGAGGGCATGATAGTCTTCAAACACTTGAAAGACTGCCCTAAAAAGTTGGAGGAAAATTTTTAGCTCTTGCCACAGAGCAAAGGACAAGAGAAAAAGGGTTCAAACTACATCATAGCAGATTTAGATGAAATCTCAGAAAGAACTTCCTAACTGTAAGAAGAGAGGACAATGGAACAGATGCCTGTGAAGGTCATTCGATCGTCTACGCAGGAGGTTTTCCAAAGGAGGTGGATATCTGTCAGGGATGACTAAGACTTAACCAATCCTACATATTGACGGCAGTCAGATTAGATGACTCTTGCATTCCCTTCTAACCCTATAGCTCTGTGATTCTACAAAGTAAAATCCTAGTGTAGACCAAGTCTTAGTCAAACACAAGTTATCGCGCTCAATTCAGGGGTAATTGGGTAAAATTTAATGATCTCTGTTAAACAGGAGGTCAGACTGGGTGATCTAAAGGTCTGTTCTGACCTTTAACATTATGAATCTATTGATAAAAATAGATAAAGTATTTATATTTACTGTGTATCATAACACACAAAGAAGGGAACATGCAATTACATTGAAAGTCTGAACATGTAACACTAAGAAAAGAAAATTGTTTACATAATCCATATTTAGTCTGTGGAACTTCTTGCCACCAAAGTTATTAAAGCAAAGAGCTTAAAGGAATGGGATTCCAAAATGGATTGGCCATTGTTGGTGATGCTGATGGCACCACCTTTAGTTAAGGCAGTTGTAGAATTTCAGTTAGGTGAATTCAGTCCTCAGTTGCTTTTAAGATTGCCAAAATTTAACCATTTGGACTGACATTTCCCACATAGGGTGTCTATGTCTGGCTGAATTTTTTTTGGAAAGTTTCAGATGTAACAGTTTAGCTAACTTCTCGAATGAAGCTGGAAGAGAAGATGTCTAGCCTATGTTGAAAAATTCTTATAATTGTTCCAGTGTGGAGCCTGAGCACCTTCATGCTTTCCAGTAGATAAAAGACAGGAAACAGTTCCTCTCCCTCATCCCCATTAACCACCAGAGCCCTGAAATGCAAGAGGAGGAGGTGACAGTGTCTGTGCATTAACACACAGCTGGCTCCTGTGGTCTTTACTCACTTCTTACTCCAAGGGGAGTTTTGCCTCAGTGTTTGAATAAACTATGGGTCACAGCCTCAGAACTTAGCCTTTCATTGTACATCTACTGACACCTCTCACCTGAAGGATCCACTGTGCCACTGAAATGCAGCTGGAGGCCCTCAGCCGTGGGGACACAGCAAAGTGGGAGATTTTGTCCCATGATAATGGAGAAAACTCATCACCTGTGGCAAGGCTCCATGATGATTAATGACTGTGTAGAGTGGAAAGGACCACAGACTTACTCTCTATCCCATCATGTCCATGTTGTACTGGGTTTGTCGAGCAGGTGAGCTCCTCAGCAAGAGATGGATCCTGAGTTGGAAGTGTCCTTTCTGGGAATCCCCCTCAGGTAGCCGTGTCACAGATCTGTCTCACCCCAGCATCTGAGCAACATCCCATGCTGAGGACTGACACAGGGGTGTGCACCGTTTATAATATAGCTGTGTGCAATCCCAAGGGGATTCACTCAGCCTCTAGTGAAGAAGAGTCATCTGGATGCAAACAGGCTGGAGACCAGCCTTTCTGAATTTCTGTGCTGTTTACTCAGCTCTAGAAATAAACAGTAATTAAGAGGCCTTCCCAAAGGTGCGGGTGTCTCTCTTTCCAAGTCTGTGTTTCCGTGATCTTTATCCACCTTTAGGAGTAAACAGTAATTAAGGGACCTTTCCAAAGGGAGATGAGAACTCTTGGGCTCTGTGCTGAGTGAGAGAGAAATTGGCTGCTCTGTGCATTTTTTGTATACTGAAACATTATAGTTGACTAGTAAAAAAACTAGGGTTAATGTTAGTTCTCCATTGGGTCTGATACCCTGTATATGCCAGCATGGTTGGGTACATAGTAGTCAGGCAGGTCCAGAGAAAGTTGATTAAGAGGAAACATGAGCAGTTTCTGCAGGCACACAGGGCTGTTGCTAAGGGATCAGGCTGGTGGGTAGGGCCGTGGCCTGGGACACAGCACAGAAGCCCTGGGTTCCAGTCCCTGCTCTGCCACAGATTCCCTGGGTGACCTTGGGCAAATCACCGAGCCACTCCAAGTAAACCAGGGGTGAGAACACAGCCCTGCCAGGCAGGGAGGTGGTCAGAGTGAAGCTGTGAAGCAATCTACTGGGGCGGGAGAGGGGCATAGCAGTACTGTCCTATGTAGGGCCCCTTGGCAAAGCCAGCCTGCCCCCCAAAAGACCCTTCCATTGGCTTGGCCACGAGTCCATCTCTGAGGGGGCCTGGCTACCCAGCGTCCCTCAGCTTTCCCCACTGCCACGGTTACACTCCCAGAGAGGGCTGGCAGGCCACCTCCTGCCTCCAGATGCTGCTCTCTGTGCGACTGGCAATCTCTGCAGCGATGCCCTGGGCAGGATGCACGGGCTGCCCTGCTCTGACCCTGCCCCCACCAGGGTTGAGGTGCAGCACAAGGGTTGCGGCCCATGCTGTACCCAGAACTAACTGCGGGAGGGGGGTTGCTTCAGGACACACAGTCTCAGGCACCTTTCACCCCCCTTGGTTTTCATTACGCAGCAAACCCAGCTCTGCTCTGGGGTGGCTCTGGGAGCACATGGCAGCCCGGGAGTTATGGCCCAAGCTGTCTTTGGGGCCTGCAGCCTCCTCCGTTCCAAGGTGAGCCTCACATTTCATGGTGTATGTAATGCTGCCAGCTGGGGCATGATTAGTTCCCAATGTGCTGCCTCTGCAGATGGCCTAGAGGGTGATGACCAGAGCCTCAATGGGGCGGCCGGGGTGGGGGTGTCAAATGTTCAGGAGCCTATATAGTTTTGTGGAGCTGGTATCAGGCTAAACATGCTGCTGCAGGACACCATGCTCACACCCCCAGCCCCAAGTGGTCAAAAATCAGGCATCACTCGCCTGCCCCAAATCCTGAGGGTGGCTTAAAAAAAAAAGAGTGTTATAAAGCCTGATACATTTTTTGTGTCTTTTTCATTGCCGTCAATGGGTCGCACCATCCGGAAGCACGCGGGGGCAGGTGGTTTTAAGTGTGTCCCTGTCCCCACAAGGGCTAGTAACTGATACGTTAGCAAATGACAGTTGAGTGTCTCACATAGTCACATAACGCGGGGGCTTTAAGAAAAACCCCACCAACTAACATGACCTGTGGGAGCAAAGCACCAGCATTGACAATGCTGGGAGCTGGAGTCACTGGTGACAGGAGGGGATGGAGGGGAAGCTGTAAGTGACCGTGCCTTGCGCCCTGGCATTAATGTTCAGGGGCAGATTGCCAGCAATGAGGAATTCACCGGCTTGGCTGCACTGGTGCAGTGTCTGGGTTGCGACACCCCTCCTTCCCCTCACTCAGCCGCCTTCCTGCAGGCCTTTCCCTGCAGAACAATGCGGCGCTGATGCCATCGAGTGGCCACAGCAGCGTGCTGCAGGGGAGGGCTTGGTAACAATGCAGCAAGCTGCTTTCCTGCAGGGCCTGTGCTGGCACCACACCCTTCCAGAGCAAAGCACTTGCCCTGTAAAACACAGAGCAGGCGACTGTACATCCCCTCCCCCAAAGCATCCGCCAATGGGCCTCACCCTCACATGGCTGAGCCCAACTGTGTCCACTCATGCCCCTCAACTCCCCAGCAAGACACCCACTTGGTGCTGCCTGCAAGAGCTCTGTAGCACCTCAGACAGCTATGAAAATATCCCCATTATATAAACGGAGGTGCAGGGTGACATGAATTGTCCAAGGTATAAATATACAAACACACAAAAGAAGTTAGTATATTTATATCTACCTAGTGTAATTTTCACTCCATGCACGTGTCTTCCCCCAGCATCTCTCTCACAGCAGGGAATTACCTTGTCCCCTCAGTCTGATAGATCTTTAGCATTTTCACAAACTACTATGTCTTGACAGGGTTAGTTTTCACAAGCATATTTGAAAAAAATCCTGAAAAATCAGGACCTGGACTGGGATACCCTCTGTCACCCCTGTATCCCTGAGAGGTCGGTTGTGCACATGTTCCCCTCCCCAAGACGTCAGTTACATGGTTCACTCTCAAAGGCTGAGCCACAGGTTGGGTGTCCGGGTGCACAGATGCCAAATCAGCCATTTTGTCCTGGGCATCCTGCCCCATGTGATTTGTCAACTGTATCATCGCACAATCCCAAAGACCCTATCCTGCCTTTTCCCCAGGCCATACTCCTACCCCACCTGTTCTCCAAGGCCCTGCCCTGCTCACTCCATCTCCCTTCCCTCTGTCGCTCACTCTTCCTACCTTCACTCCATTTCAGCATGCTAGGGCAGGGACTTGGGGTGCGGGACAGGGCTCAGGCTCTGGCCTGGTGGTTAAGCTAGCACAATAATGTATTAGCTCGCTAACATTACTATCAATATGATCATTTTAATTCAAGGCAAGATCATATTTCAACATATTTACCCATCTTTCTGTGTATTCGCTTGCCAGTTACAGACAACAGCAATGAATAGCTGTAAACTGTAAACCTTCATACTTAAATACTTAATTATAAATTAATGTTATGTTTTTACCCCAAAGCTGGGTTGCATGCGGAACATCATTACTTTCCATTTCCTTCCTTTTAAATCCAAATTCAGTTGGCTTCTTGCTTCTCTAAGTAACTCAGGGTTCTTTTTTTAAGAACTCATGAAAGTCTGCATAGGAAATATTGAAGTTCAATTGTACCTGCAGGTCTATTTTCACAATGCTATCACTCAGTCTGTTTCTGTCCTGCTCCACGGTTATGCCATCAAATTGAAAACTTTCTCACAACAGGCAGTGGATACAGGAATGGAAAGTGCGAAAGAGACCAATTTCAACATTTGGCTGTCACCACTCTCTGGCATTTCGTCTGAAAACCTCAACCCATCTTTGCTCTATTTTATGCTCCTTTGAGACAAACACAATAGGTATCAAACAGCTTGTCAATGTCAATCTCGATGCGGAGTGCTGTAGCAAGAGTCTCAGAATTTTACCATTTCACATCGTTGTTGAGTGAGAGAACTGCCATTTGTTTGAAAACTGTGTTTCAAAATCATACAGTTTCTCCAGATATTGATTGCACCATTTCAATGTTTTATCCCCTTCCTCTCAGATGGACAGACGTTGCCCTTAATGATTTGGGCTGATATTCATAGCATTTGTTCTCTCTTCTTCTCTTTAGTTTTGAACCAACGTCTTTCATGACACTGTGCAAGTGACATTGTTACATTCCAGTTTTTTCACAGCATTGTGAAACATTATCAGGCTGTGCAAGAAGTAAACATAACGAAGAGGGATAGACTCATCTTTTTTCCTCTCTGGATACTTCCATACAATTTTGACACATTCTTATTCCCCCTCTGACAAGAAGACTACTCTCAATGCTGACCAGTTGTGTAGTACTCGTTCAGTAGGCAGCAGAAGTAACAGCCTTCCTGTTGGTATGTGCCAATGCACATCTTTACATTCCATTTCAACAAACTTGAAAAAAAAAGATATAAGAGATTCTATCTTCTTGGCTGAGGAGGAAAAGTCACTGTATGTTGTAAAAATCAAGCAAGTCATGCATAATTCCCTTTCTTGCTGAAAAATAACAGATGATTACTGGGAAGAATTTCTTATTTCCCTTGTTGGAGGCATCAGATCCAACTGAAAAACTAAAGTGCACCATTCAAGTCCTTAAGCAAAAGTTCTTGTGATTTTGGTGCCAAAACAGTCTCTGTTATGCTGGTTGCTTTCATCCAACCGTATGACATTTTCTCACAATTTCATAATCAGATAAAAATATTGTAACCATTTTGTTTGCACAGTTTTGTCTTGCATAACTTAAATAGTGTGAACAACTGTGGTGAACTTGCCCCCGCTTCAGCTGTGGTCACCACATTTGTACTGGGATGAATCTCTTTTGTTTTAAAAAAATGACTTGTGACATTCTTATGTGTTATTTTCTGATTGTTTGTGTTTTGTGCTCTCTGCATGGCTGGTCCGCATGCATCTTCTCTCGTATTTCACCAAAAATCCTTGATGACATAGAAAGCATTCTGCTATAGCCGTGTTAATTTTGTGAAGCCAATTTTTGAATGCATTTTCTTTGCATCATTTGTCATTAAAACAGCAAAAATACTGTTTCTTTTTCACTGTGTTACTGTTCAAATGCCCCTTATCACTGTCATTCATGTTTTGTATTTTGGTTTCGAACTGTTAGCTAAATGATATGACTTCCTGTTCTCTGCTTACTGTACAGCAATTCATCAATGGGAAAAAAAACAAAAAACAGGATGTGTATATGACCCACTTCTACTCTTTCTCCAAATTATATGAGCCTGAACAGTGAGCATGCAGGAAAGAAATATTGGAGGAACTGGTTAAGCAGATATTGTTTTGATGAGAAAATTGTTAAAAAATTAAGGAATTTGCAATATTTCATTACCTGATAATTAAGTATATCCATTCACCAATACAGTTTCACAAAAAACTTCCTGATAATATTCTCCCCTGCTAACTTGTAATGGATCCTTTGGTAGAATACTGGGAGGAACAAAAGAATCTCTTTAAAAATAAATATATGGAGAGCAGATCTGGAAGGTGACATGCATACACAGAAGCCAGGATGCGGCAGAGGGAGCAAAAAAGTCAGACCAATTGTTCTGGGAGGTCACAGAGAGCACCCCCTAGCCTGATGCAGGTGGTTGGGGTGCAGGAGGGGTGTGGGCTCTGGGCTTGGTCAGTGGTGGGAACAAAAAGTTCAGGTCACTTGTTCTGCGAGTTAATAGCACCCCGAAGCCTGAGATGATGCTGCCTTCAGCTGCAGGGCAGCCATCCATCTCAACTACCCTAACCCTGGAAGCATGCAGCTTCCCTCTGAAATAAGCAATCAGAAAATAACAAACTGGTAACCTCTTAGATTGATCTCCAGCCACCACACTTAAAGTCTAATTAAAATCTCTACACGAGTGTATGAAGAGCAAATCTCACTCAGAACAAGCAGCTCTGCATTTTACCCTGCTGATTGAGCCACAGTGATGGACTTCGCTGGGTTGCTACGTGGAACTGAGGTACTGTTGAGCCCTCTGGCACACACCAATCTGGGCCCCACCCCTCACACTGTGATCATGTGACAAGCTGAAAAACCCTCCAGGTTCTGCACTCACACAAACATTCACAGACAGGGACACACCCAACTGAGTTACATGAATATTTTTGCCAGCCTCTAATGAACTAATAGAGAGGATCCGGCAACTTCTGATCAGCTCCCCAGAGCAGGACCCAAGAGTTGTACCATTTTGCCTTTTTCAGAAACCTGAGCGGTGCCCATATATAACTGAGTATGCCCCTCCCTCAGTGTTGAGAAGACTATGAACCAGCTTCTGTTCCTGAGAAAATTTCCCTTTACACTTCATGCAGCACACTGTTTTAGGTAATACACATAAAACACATTTATTAACTACAGAGAGCTAGATTTTAGGTGATTATGAGTAAAATGTTTACAGATTAATATAGATTATTTAATAAATAAAGCAAGGTCACAATCTGAGTTCTATTCACTAGATTGGATTTTAACCAAGGAAGGTCTCACACTTGTGGTACAAATAGTCTACCAATCTTCCTTACAAAGGCTGAGATTTCTCCTTTCCAGCCTGGGACTACCTGCCCAGTCAATGTGTTTTTTTGTCCCTCTGTCGGTGTTTTCAGGTGTTCAGTTGTGGCGGAGGAGGGAGGTAATTTCTACCTATTATAGCTTCTGCCATGTGGAGGGAACTTTATTGTTCCAAACAAAGGCCCCAGCACAGTTAATGGGAAAGTTCAGGAACAAGATGGAGTCCAGTGTCATATGAGCTGGTCACATGCCCGTGTGTCCTTCAATGAGTCATAGCAGGGGCCATTACTCATATGCTGGCTAAAACATACACAGGGAAGCCCATCAGCCGGATATAAGCCTCTTACATGGCCCATTGTGTTCATCCTTGAGAGAGTTACCACAGGAGCACACTCATTTGAAATACAAAATCATAGTCAATATTAATTACTTCAGATACAAAAATGACACATAAATACAAATTGGATAATCATATTCAGCAAACCATAACTTTTCAATTGACACATCACATGAGATATTTTGTACAAGATTTGTTGCAACTATATAGCAGTGGTGAATATGGGAGTGCCAGGGTATTGCTCTGGGGTACAGAGTGTAGTAGAAATATAGCTATATAACTAGAGCTATCTGAGATCTAATTTTTTATTTTTATTTAAGACATGCAACCATGGCCTGAAAAAGACTATTCTGGTCTGCACTACAGGAGATACGCAAACTGAGGGACAGAGCAAAGCAAAATGAGAATATGTTTCCCACACTACCCAACACATGCACAATATGTGACCCCCTGAAAATGTTCCCCTCACTTTCCTTCTTCACTTTCCTTCTTCACTTTCACCTTAATTGAACTGGCCTCGTTAGCACTGATCCCCCACTTTGTAAGGCAACTCTCATCTGTTCATGTGCTGTGATATATATACTGCTCAAAAGAAGTGGGCACCTGTACAGCAGCAGCTGCTGCCATGTTCCTTTCCATGGTCTTTGTGAAGATGTTGTGGCATCAGGCTTGCTACAAAGCTGCAGATCTATAGAACAGTGGGTACCCCAGCTCCCATGGCTGTTGGGATATATATCCATGTAATATGTTATAGGCCTAGTGTGGGTGAAGTGTTCCAAGAAGGAGGAGTGCTAGACAGAGACGGGCTCCACCTAACAAAGAGAGGGAAAAGCATCTTCACAAGCAGGTTGGCTAACCTAGTGAGGAGGGCTTTAAACTAGATTCACTGAGGGATGGTGACCTAAGCCCAGGGGTAAGTGGGGAAGTGGGATACCAGAGGAAGCACGAACAGAAGAGCATGAAGAGGGGAAGATTCCTGCCTGATCGTGACAAAGCAGGATGATCAGCGAATTATCTTAAGCGCCTATACACAAATGCAAGAAGCATGGGAAACAAGCAGGGGGAACTGGAAGTCCTGGCGATTGAAATAACAGAGACTTGGTGAGATAACTCACGTGACCGGAGCACTGTCATGGATGGATATAAACTGTTCAGGAAGGACAGAAAAGGTGGAGGAGTTGCATTGTATGTAAGAGCAGTATGACTGCTCAGAGCTCCAGTATAAAACTGCAAAAAAACCTGAAAATCTCTGGATTAAGTTTAGAAGTGTGAGCAACAAGGGTGATGTTGTGGTGGATGTCTGCTATAGACCACCAGACCAGGGGGATGAGGCTTTCTTCAGGCAACTAACAGAAGTTACTAGCTCACAGGCCCTGGTTCACATGAAGGACTTCAATCACCCCGATATCTGCTGAGAGAGTAATACAGCAGTGCACAGACAATACAGGAAGTTTTTGGAAAATGTAGGGAACAATTTCCTGGTGCAAGTGCTGGAGGAACCAGCTAGGGACAGAGCTCTTCTTGACCTGCTGCTCACAAACAGAGAAGAGTTAGTAGGGGAAGCAAAAGTGGATGGGAACCTTGGAGGCAGTGACCATGAGATGGTCGAGTTCAGGATCCTGACACAAGGAAGGAAGGAGAGCAACAAAAAATGGACCCTGGACTTCAGAAAAGCAGACCTTGACTCCCTAAGGGAACTGATGGGAAGGATCTCCTGGGAAAATAACATGAAGGGGAAAGGAGTCGAGGAGAGCTGGCTGTATTTTAAAGAACCCTGATTGAGGTTGCAGGAGCAAACCATCCTGATGCGTAGAAGGAATAGTAAATATGGCAGGTGACCAGTTTGGCTTAATAGTGTAATCCTTGCTGATCTTAAACACAAAAAAGAAGTTTACAAGAAGTGGAAGATTGGACAAATGACCAGGGAGGAGTATAAAAATATTGCTCAGGCATGCAGGAGTGAAATCAGGAAGGCCAAATCACACTTGCAGTTGAAGCTAGCAATAGATGTTCAGAGTAACAAGAAGAGTTTCTTCAGCTATATTAGCAATAAGAAGAAGGTCAGGGAAAGTGTGGGCCTCTCACTGAATGAGGGAGGCAACCTAGTGACAGAGGATGTGGAAAAAGCTAATGTACTCAGTGATTTTTTTGCCTCTGTCTTCACAAACAAGGTCAGCTCCCAGACTGCTGCACTGGGCAGCACAATATGGGGAGGAGGTGACCAGCCCTCTGTGGAGAAAGAAGTGATTTAGGACGATTTAGAAAAGCTGGATGAGCACAAGTCCATGGGGCCAGATGCGCTGCATCTGAGGGTGCTAAAGAAGTTGGCGGATGTGATTGCAGAGCCATTGGCCATTATCTCTGAAAACTCATGGCGGATGGGGGAGGTCCCAGATGACTGGAAAAAGGGTAATGTAGTGCCCATCTTTAAAAAAGGGAAGAAGGAGGATCCGGGGAAGTACAGGCCAGTCAGCCTCACCTCAGTCCCTGGAAAAATCACGGGGCAGGTCCTCGAGGAATCAGTTCCAAAGCACTTAGAGGAGAAGAAAGTGATCAGGAACAATCAGCAAGGATTCACCAAGGGCAAGTCATGCCTTACTAATCTAATTGCCTTCTATGAGGAGATAACTGGCTCTTTGGATGAAGGGAAAGCAGTGGACGTGTTATGGGCTGGATGAATGGACTGTAAGTTGGATAGAAAGCTGGCTAGATCATCAGGCTCAAGGGTAGTCTAGTTGGTAGCTGGTATCAAGCGGAGTGCACCAAGGGTCAGTCCTGGAGGATGGCATGGATTGCACCCTCTGCAAGTTGCAGAGGACACTAAACTGGGAGGAGTGATAGATTCGCTGGAGGTTAAGGATAGGATCCAGAGGAACCTAGACAAATTAGATGATTGGGCCAAAAGAAATCTGATGAGGTTCAACAAGGACAAGTGCAGAGTCCTGCACTCAGGACGGAGGAATCCCATTCACTGTTGCAGACCAGGGACCGAGTGTCCAGTTAGCAGTTCTGTAGAAATGGACCTACGCGTTACAGTAGATGAGAAGCTGGATATGAGTCAACAGTGTGCCCTTGTTGCTGAAAAGGTTAATGGCATTTTGGGCTGTATAAATAGGGGCAATGTCAGCAGATTGATGGACGTGATGATTCCTCTCTATCTGACATTGGTGAGTCCTCATCTGGAGTACTGTGTCCAGTTTGGGGCCCCACACTACAAGAAAGATGTGGAAAAATTGGAAAGAGTCCAATGGAGGACGACAAAAATGCTTAACGGGCTGGAGCACATGACTTATGGGGAGAGTCTGAGGGAACTGGGACTATTTAGTCTGCAGAAGAGAAGAATGAGCGGGGGACTTGGATAGATGCTTTCAACTACCTGATAGAAGGTTCCAAATAGGATGGATCTAGACTGTTCTCTGGGGTAGCAGATGACAGGACAATGAGTAATGTTTAACTTTGTCATGTTTCTGAGAAAGATGGCTCCTCTGGCTGCACTTGAAATGGGGAGGTTACAGTATCATGGAGGGGTGAAGTGAATGGTGGGCAACTGAAAAGGGGGCAGGGATGGTTTCTTTCGACAACTTGATGCAAAGAGTCATAAAGATTATCCTTCTCCTTGGGGCTAGATTTGAGTGTTGGTTCATAAGCACTAATGATGTTCACAGAGCCAATTGTCATCTGAATTGAGATGATATGCTCTATTTCCCAGTGGGTATTTCTATGAGCTTTACCCACTTATTTCTCACAGTGAAACCTACACCGTGGAGGTGATTTTCTTCACTGCTCTTACCTTGCCAAAAGAAGGTGGAATTAGCATCTTAGACAGAAACAGCATATTCAGGTCTTATTTCCTGAAGTGCTGCAATGTCATCATTAAGTTTGTACAGCTCACAGTCTATCAAAGCTGCCTTCCGTATGCTGCTTGTGTATTACATGTCATCATTCTCTGTCAATACCAGACACATGGTCCTGACATTCCAGCTGCCAAGCAGGAAATTTCTTGTTTTTTTAATTTTTGCCAGATGCAAGGTTTTGGTTTAGCCCCACACACTCCATGAAGTTGTGGTGGTTTGGCACCTAACTGTCGAGGCTGCTTGATTTTGAGGTGGGCGGTGGCTGACAGATGTGCAGTGATTCCTCCCACCATTGAAGGTAACCTGTGGTGGCCTTCTCTATGCCAGTCAAGTGAGAGCTTATAGCCCGTAAATGCCTCCTTCCGTGTTGTGTCCATGCTGCCAGGAAGGATGGAGTGTCCTCTCCATGTGTTGTGGTCACAATATCCTGGCAGTTAATATGGAGGCACTGCTTTGCCCGTGTGTCAGCATACCCCTCTTAACTTCACTGATTTGGATTGAAGGAAGGACAGAATTGATACATTGTGAACAAGCTATTCTGTAGGAGTTTCCAGTGCAGAGCGAGACTTCCATCTGCCTGCCACTCAGGGCTCCACTCCTAGACTGGTTATCAGCCATACCTGCAGGACCCAATCTGTCCTTTATGGATGTCATTGGCAAAAGCACTGGACACATTTGCTCATCTGACTTTGATGGCATTTCTCCATCAAGAGTTCCACTATCCACTACAGGCACTTGTACCACTTATGGTCATAGCAAAGGCAGGTTTTTGGTTCTGATCTGGCCATGTCGGGGCTAAGGATCACAAAAAGGAGGTTATTAAGAATCTAAAGAATAAAAGAAATCCTACAATAGGTTGAGGTAGAAAAGGTTCTGCATTTGGAAAGAAGCAGCGTGAGGTACTCATATCACATGAGTTAATGTAATCCTTTCAAGTCCATTAGCTGTCAAGGAGGATGTTAACTAGAATCTACAGTAGAATCTTGGAGTTATGATCACCAGAGTTATGAACTGACTGATCAATCACATGTGTCATTTGGACCCAGAAGTATGCAAATGGACAGCAGAGCCAAAACTAACAAAAAAGATAAATACAGGACAGTTCTGGGTTAAATGAAAAGAATTTTAAAAATAAAGTGAGAGTTTAAAAAAAAGATTTGACAAAGTTAGGAAATAAGGAAAAAGCCAGTTTGGAATTAGTTTAGAAAAATTCTAGGAATATAATTAATGCCAGGAAACAATATGGTTTATGGAAAACTGGTCCTGTCAAATAAACCCAATTTCATCCTTCAACGAGAGTCCACATTTGGATGGGCAAGGCAAATGTAATAAACTCTGATTTCTCTACATGTAAAATGCTCCAGCGGTGCTGCCCTAGCACTTCAGTGTAGATATTACTTAAACCAATGGCAGGAGTTCTCCCGTCAGCATTGGGAACACACCTCTCTGAAAGGCTGATGGAAGAATTCATCCATTGACTTAATGCTGTCTACACTAGGGTTATGTTAATATAGCTACATCTCTCAGGAGTGTGGATTTTTTTACTATTGGAAAAAAATAAAATGCAATTATGGGTTGCATTAACAAAGGCAGAGCATGGAAGTAATGGGGGGCAATAGTGTTCCTCTACTCGGTGCTGGTTAGGCCTCAGCTGGAGAAGGATGTAGGAAAACTGAAAATGGTCTAGAGCTGAGAGACACAGATGATCCAAGGGATGGAATACGAGCCATATGAGAAAAACCTAAAGGAACTGGATATGTTTAATTTGGAAAAGAGGAGATTGAGGAGGGACATGTCAGTGGTCTTCAGATATTTGAAAGGCTACATAAAAATGGAGAAAATTTGTTCTGTCTTACCACACTGAGTGGAACAAGAGTCGATGTGGTTAAACTACACCATAGCAGATTTAGATGTAATCTCAGGAAAAACTTCCTAACTATAAGGACAGGAGGACAATGGAATAGACGCCTCGAGAGGTGGTAGAAGCACCTTCACTGGAGGTTTTCCAAAAAAAGATGGATAGCCATTTGTCTTGGATTGTTTAGGTGCAAAAATCCTGCATCCTGGTAGGTGGTCATACTAGATGATGATATAAAATCTTCATGTAGACCAGGCTTTAATAGAGGGGTAAATGGGTGAAATGTAATGGTGCATATTATACAGGATGTCATTCTGGATGATCTAATGGTCCATTCTGACATTCAACCCTATGAGTCTATTGATATAGAAAATAAATCAAGTCCTAGCACCCTTTTGCCATAGCTACAGATGAAGGTCAAACTATGGTTTCCAGCTACAGAGTGTTAGTAACTTGAATACAGGTGGATACAGCATCCCTGTTCAGTACAGGCAGGAACATTTGTTCAGTCTCATTCCAGTACTTAAAAGCTTGGGTGCTCTGCATAGGAGAAATACCTCAGATTTGCCTGATGAGGAGGCAGAGAGTTCAGCTATAGGAATCCAAAAGTCCTGAAGCCGGGGCAGTCCTGGGAAGTCTGACTGAACTTGGAACATTGAATTTCGGTTCCAGTGGGGAGAGACTGGGAGGAAATGAACAGAGAGGGCAAGAACAAATCCAGTGCAAACACTTGTCCAGTCTCTATCCTGTCTGTAGGGTGCCCCTTTTTCCATGGCATCTTTGGGGGTAAGACAAGACCACTATCCCCAGGAACATTTTATTAGTGTTGCTTTTACTAAGTCTGTTCCCCCAAAGTAACCCCAGTGACTGTGATTTGTCAGCAGGTATCTGAGTGGGAGCAGAAGTGGGCACCCATAGTTCACCCTTCCCGGGAGTGGGGAGTTCACAAACACCAGCAAGTTCTGAAAACCTCAGATTTATCATGAAAGGATCGTGCAGACTCATCCACCCTTTCCACCACATCCCACAACATGAACAGTCCCTGTCAGAGCAGGACTCCATTTCCCTCTTGGTGTGATGGACAGACCGTGGTTAAGGCAGGGAAGTCAGGATTCTGGGTTTTGCCTGCCATCCTGCCACTCAGTCTCTGTGTGCGCTTAGCCAAATCCTGTGTCCCCGTGCCTCCATTTACCTATTGGTATATTGGGGATATGTTCAAAGTGATTTTCTTTTGCTAGGTGTTTTCAAAATCCTTCAGTGAAAGGTGCTGCACAATATAATGATAGTTACTGATGAGAATTACTGAATGGTGATACCAAAGCCCTCTGCACTTACAGCAAGTCTTTTTGTCCCCCACAGTCATCTCTCTCCAGATCTGTCTGTCTACTATCTCTCTATCCCTGCTGAGCATTCACAGGGCTTCAGACCCTATGGTGCTCCAGGCATTATCCCTAGTTTCTTCCTAATTAACTATAATTTTTAAAAATACACAAATATAGAAAACAGTCAATTCTCCTCTGACTCTGCACAGAGCCAAAGAAGGTCCCTCAGTTACTGTTTACTCCTAAAGCTGGATAATTAGCACAGAAGCAGAGACAGGCCTGTCTCCAGCCTGTTTAAATACAGATTCGAGCTTTTCCCCTAGAGGCTGAGCAAACCCCACTGGGAAATGCATAGAACTATATTATGAATGGTGCAAACCCCTATGTTTGCTTTCAGCGTGGGATGTTGCTACAGATGCTGGGGTGAGAGAGATGTGGGACATGGCTACCTAATAGGGATTCCCAGGAAGGACACTTCTGTTTCAGAATTCACAAGTACTCCTCACTTGCTGAGCAAGTCATCTGCAAGAAAAAGTGAGTGCAACATGGGTGTGATGGGATAGAGAGTAAGTCTGTGGCCTTTTTCAATCTATGCAACCATTTAACATCCCAGGGTCCTTGCCAAAGGTGGTGAGTTTTCTCCAGTATCACTGGCCAAAATGTCACTCTTCTCTATGTACCCTTGCCCATCCCAGCTGATGGTCTGTGGTTCCAAAGTGTCTGCATTTCAGTGACACAGTGGATCCTTCAGGATGAAAGGTGTTAGGAGATATACAATACAAGACAGAATTCTGAGACCGTGGCCCATACTTAGTTCAGGTTCCAATGAGGCAAAACTACCATTGGAGTCAGAACTGAATAAAGAAGTCAGGAGCCAGTTGTGTGTTAATGCACAGGCATTGTCACCTCCTTCTCTTATATTTCAGAGCTCTGAATTGGGGAATTGTTACCTGATTTTTATCTGCTGGAATGCAAGGAGGTGCTAGAGGGGCTCCTCACTGGAACAATCAGAAAAAAATATCAGCATAAGCAAGACATATTTTCTCCTAGTTTCCTTTGAGAAGTCACTGAACTGTTATTCTGGAAACTGTCAAAAACAATTCTGCTGGAAGCAGACATGCAGCTAGGGAAATTTCAGTCCAAATGCCTAAAATTTGGCAAACTTATAAGCAACTGGAAATGAGGTCTTCTTATTGAAGGTGTCAGAAAGTCTTCACTAAAGGTCGTGCCACCAGCACCGCGTACAATGGCCAAACCACTCGTGTATCCCATTCAGCTCAGCTCTTCACCCCAATAATGTCAGTGGCAAGAAGCTCCACAGGTCAAATATGCATTATGGTAACAAGGTTCTTTTATCAGTGTTGTACGTTCAGGCTTGAAATGTAACTGAATGTTCCCTTGTCTGTGTGTTATGAGACACAGTAAAGATATTTGCCTGCTCTACTTTTCTACTTTCTTTATTGATAGATCCATATGGTTTAATGTCAGACGGGACCACTAGACTATCCAGTCATACCTTCTCTGTAACACAAGCCCATTCATTTTCACCCAGCTACCCCTGTATTGACGCAAAGACTGTGTGTGACTAAGGCTGGGTCTACACTAGGATTTTACATCATAGAATCGTAGGACCACAGGGTTAGAAGGGACCTGAAGAGTCATCTAGTCTATCCCTCTGCCAAGATGTAGGATTTGTTGTGTTTTAGTGATCAGAGACTGATGGCTATCCACACTTCCTTGGAAAATCTCTGTTCAAGGAGCTTCCATGACTACCCTGGCCACCTGTTCCATTGTCCTCCTCTTCTTGCAGTTAGGAAGTTTTTCTTCAGATTTAATTTAAATATGCTATGCTGGAGTTTTAACACATTGCCTCTTCTTCTGCCCTTTGTGGTAAGAAAGAACAACTTTCTTCCAGTTGTTTATGGCAGCTTTTTGAAGTATTTGAAGACTGCTATAACATTCCCCCTTTAATCTCCTCTTTTTCAAACTAAACATACCCAGTTTTTTTCTTTCTTTTATCATATGGCTTGTATTTCACCACTTTGTCATCTTTGTCATGATAAGATAGATGGAAAAATTCTTACGTTCACTTAGCTATCACCTCTTGGGGAGGTGGATTATCTATGCTGATGGAAGGAGCCTTGTCTTTGGTGTAGTAGTGTCAGAAGTACCAAGGCAGCGCTGCTATAGCATTTTAATTGTAGACAAGCGTTCAGGCAGATTTTGCAATAAAGCATTCAGCCTGGATCTGCCAACATGGAGAGCTGGAGAATCCACCACTTCCCTTCTCAGTTTGTTCCAATGGTTAACCACCCTCAGGATTGAACATTGACCATTATTTCCAGCTGGAATTTGTCAACGTTCAGCTTCCATCCATTGGGCCTCGTTTTGCTTTTCTCCTCTAAATTACAGAGGCCATCGCTATGCACAGTTCTTTCCCCATGAAAATGTCCGCTTGATCAGGTTTTTTTTATAAGTTAAAGAGATGAAACCCTTTAAGTCTCTCACTGTCCGGCTTTTTCTCCAGCCTCCAATCATTTTTCTGGCTCTCAGCACCTTCTCCAATCTTCCAACATCCTTTTAAAATGTGGATCCCAGAACTGGATGCATTTGGTTTCCCCATCTACAGAGGTAAAATCCATCCCCTGCTAAAACTCACCACTCCCCTTTTTATGCCTCCGAGGATTGCATCAGTCCTTTTGTCCTTTTGAGTTGGTTTTAAACAATGACCTCTAAATCCTTGTCAGAGTCATTGCACTGCATTATATAGTACCCCAGACTGTGGGTCAGGACTGCATACCCTGTTCTGAGAGGATAAGATTGCATTTGACTGTATTAATATATTTACCAATGTAAATATTCTTACCAATGCTCCAGATGAATTGATATGGCTCCCCTGTCCTTAGGGTGACCAGGTGTACAATTTTTTTAAAGACAGTCCAAAATATGGGGCTTCTTCTTGTATAGGAGCCTATTTCCCCCCACCTAGTTTCGATTTTTTACACTTTCTATCTGGTCACCTTACCTATCTTCCTCATTTTCAGCGCTCTGCCCGTCTTTCGGTCATCCACAAATTTTATCCTCATTGATTTTCCATTTCCTTTCAGGTCAGTGATGAAAATATTGAATAACATCAGGCCCAGAACTGATCCCCGCAGAACCCCACTGGAAAAAGCCCCAGTCACTGCAAGTGCTTTCTGAGGTCTCTCACTCAGCTAGTCTTTGATCCATTTTATGTGTGCTCCAAGGATATTATAGAGTGTTAATTATTTAACATCACTCTTTTTCCTTCATAAATTAAAATGAAATAGAAAAATCAAATATTATTGCATATGCACAGTTCCCTTGATAAACCAAATGTTAACCCTAACAAAAGAATGATTTCAGGATTGCTTGACAAGACTGGTTTTGCATAAACCTTGTCATTGACTAGCATTCTTTGTATTCTTAGAAATTTTTCTTGAACTAATCCAAGACCAGCTTTTCCATTGCTTCCTAATCCTTTCAAATCTTTTTCTTTTAATCTTTACCTTCATTTTTTAATAGTTTATATTTAAAACACAGGAATTGCCCTAAATTTTTTCTAAGATTCCTTTTCTTCTCAATATACTTATTAAACTCATTTTTGGTGATCCTTAGCTTTACTAACCATGGATGTTTAAGTGATGTCTTTAAAGTCCCACACTTGTGTTTCCCACTGCTGCCTCTTAAGGTTACTCCACCCTGCCATGTAGGAATTATTGATGCATGGAGTATCATAAAGTATTGAATTGGCATTAGAGGGGCTGTTGTTCATAGTTCATTTCTCTAAATAATTGTAACATTGTTTTTCAGTGTGTCAAGAGTGACCAATCTGCTTCACCCATGAGAATAGGCTCCAGTAGTGCGTGAACTGTCTTATATTAACATTGTCTCTCCATTTAGGCATTAGAACTGCGACCAAAACCCTAGAGCCTGGGCACATACAGGAAGTCAGGGGAAAGTACGGTACACGCAGGTGACACCCTTGTGCCTCAGAGTTGGACACCTTCTCCCCTACTTCATGTCAGATTCCAACACAACCGACATCACCAACCCCTCCACCTTCATCTTGATGGGCATTCCTGGCCTGGAGGCAGCCCATGTCTGGATCTCCATCCCCTTCTTCACCCTGTATGCTATAGCCATCTTGGGGAACTTCACTATCCTGTTCATCGTAAAAACGGAGCAGAGCCTCCATGGGCCCATGAACTATTTCCTCTGCATGCTGGCCATCACCGACCTGGTCCTGTCCACGGCCACTGTGCCCAAAATGCTGAGCATCTTCTGGTTCAATTCCAGGGAGATCGATTTCAGTGCCTGCCTCACCCAGATGTACTTTATTCACTGCTTTACTGCGATGGAGTCTGGGATCTTGGTGGCGTTGGCTTTGGATCGCTACGTGGCCATCTGTGATCCCCTGAGACATTCCACCATCCTGACAAATTCTGTTGTGGCCAAGATCGGACTAGCCATGGTGCTGCGTTGTGGCATAAGTGCATTGCCCTATCCCTTCCTAGTGAGGCGGTGGCCATACTGCAGAACCAACATCATCCCCTACTCCTTTTGTGAGCACATAAACGTGGTGAATCTGGCCTGTGCTGACACACGCCTCAGTAGTTATTATGGTCTCTTTGTGCTCTTCTCTGTGTTAGGTTTGGATGTGCTTTTTATCACAGTGTCCTATATTCAGATCCTCAGGGCCATCTTCAGCCTTCCCACAAAGGACGCTCGGCTCAAGACTTTGGGGACCTGTGGCTCTCACCTTTGTTGCATATTATCTTTCTACCTTCCAAAATTCTTCTCCTCTCTCACATACCGGTTTGGCCACAAAGTGCCCCTACATGTCCTTGTTCTCATTGCCAATGTGCACCTTCTGGTGCCCCCCTTGCTTCACCCCATCATCTATGGGGTGAAGACAAAACAGATCCGGGACAGGCTGCTCAAGCTCTTTACTCGTAAAGGAACCAAATTTTTTTATTCTGGTACTCAGGCTCTGTGCAGAGATGGCTGGTAATATGGTGATGGGCCCTCTTTCCTGAATCAATTCCTGGACAGTCTGAGAGACATGAAACCCTTTTATGAAGTTATTGTGCTATGCCAGCATGGCAACCTGGGGAATCAGCCCATGTATAATTCACTGGTTTGCCCCTTTTTAATTGCCGGAAGCTGGACCTCTGCAACCACCCCTTGCCCTGGCTCTTCCACCAAGGCTCCTTCCCTGCTGTGCCTCTTCCCCACAAAGGCCCCACTTCAGTTGCTCGCTTCTCTCTTCCCCTCCCCTTGTCAGTCACTGTATCGTTTTCACCTCTACTCTCCCCACCTGCAGGTGTACGGGAGCCATTTAAGACTTTGTTAAGCGTTGCCACTCTAACCATCTGGTTTTGTGACAGAAGAAATGTATATAATTCCTATAGGAAAGAAAGAAATGTAAATGAATGTTAAACCCACTCATCTTTAATACAAACATGTCCTGACATTTTGTGGAAAGTCACTTAAGGAACACCATTTAGAATTAAAATTTTAATATATATGTGATGGGATCGGTCACAGAGATCACCCTGGGACCGTCACCAGATATGCTGAAATTACCCCTGAGCCAGTCTTCCCTGACAGCTTGGGACTCCAGAACCCTGTCTTGTCGAGCCAGACATGCTAGCCTGCTACAGCTCAGACCCAGGACCTGAGCCACGCCCCGAAAGCAGCAGACTTAACTGAAAACAGCTCAACAAGTTACCTGTTTCCAGCACCCAGACACCCAGTTCCCAATGGGATCCAACCCTCAAATAAATGTATTTCACTCTGTGAAACAAATATTAAAAGATACAGTGACTAGAGTGAAATCCCTGCAAGCTGAATGGACACTTTTCAAGGACACTATAATAGAGGTCCATCTTAAATGTATATGCCAAATTAAAAAAAAAAACAGTGAAAGAACTAAAAAAGAGCCACCGTGGCTTAACAACCATGTAAAAGAAGCAGTGAAAGATAAACAGGCATCTTTAAAAAAATGGAAATCAAATCTTAGTGAGGTAAATATAAAAGAGCATAAACAATGCCAAATTAAGTGTAAAAACGGAATAAGAAAAAGCCAAGAAATTGTTTGAAGAAAAGCTAACAAAAAACTCAAAAGATAATAACAAAATGTTTTTTTAAGTACATCAGAAGCAGGAAGCCTCCTAAATAACCAGTGGGGCCTCTTGATGATCGAGATACAATAGGAGGACTTAAAGACTCATAGACTCATAGACTCTAGGACTGGAAGTCCAGTCCCCTGCCCTCATGGCAGGACCAAATTCTGTCTAGACCATCCCTATTAGATTTTTATCTAACCTACTCTTAAATATCTCCAGAGATGGAGATTCCACAACTTCCCTAGGCCATCAATTTCAGTGTTTAACTACCCTGACAGTTAGGAACGTTTTCCTAATGTCCAACTTGAATCTCCCTTGCTGTAGTTTAAGTCCATTGCTTCTTGTTCTATCATTGGAGGCTAAGGTGAAAAAGTTTTCTCCCTCTTCCTGATGACACCCTTTTAGATACCTGAAAACTGCTCTCATGTCCCCTTTCAGTCGATAAAGACGATAAAGTCATTGTGGAAAAACTAAATGGATTCTTTACTTCAGTCTTGATGGCTGAGGATGTTAGGGAGATTCCCAAACCTGAGCCAGTTTTGTAGGTGACAAATCTGAGGAATTGTTACAGATTGAAGTGTCACTAGAGGAGGCTTTGGAATTAATTGATAAACTTAACAGTAACAAATCACCAAGACCAGATGGCATTCACGCAAGAGTTCTGAAAGAACTCAAATGTGAATTCGTAGAACTATTATCTATGGTTTGTAACCTGTCCATTAAATCAGCTTCTCTACCCAATGACTGAAAGATAGCTAATGTAATGCCCACATTTAAAGAGGGCTCTAGAGATGATCCCAGCATTTACAGACTGGTAAGTCTAACATCAGTGCCAGGAAAATTAGTTGAAACAATTGTAAAGAATAAAATAGTCAGACACAAAGAAGAACATGCATTGTTGGGCAAAAGTCAACATGGTTCCTGTAAAGGGAAATTTTGTCTTACTAATCTATTAGAGTTCTTTCAAGGGGTCAACAAACACATAGACAAGAAGGATCCAGTTGGCATAGTGTACTTAGATTTCCAGAAAGCCTTTGACAAGGTCCCTCACCAAACCCTCTTATGTAAATTAAGTTGACATGGGCTAAGAGGGAAGATCTTTTAATGGACTGAGAACTGGTTAAAAAACAGGGAATAAAGGGCAGGAATAAATTGTAAATTTTCAGAATATAGAGAGGTAACTAGTGGTGTTCCCCAAGGGTCAGTCCTAGGACCAATCCTACTCATCTCAAAAAAGATATACTAGCATTAGAAAAAGTTCAAAAAAGGGCAACTAAAATGATTAGGGGTTTGGACCGGGTCCCATATGAGGAGAGATTAAAGAGGCTAGGACTTTTCAGCTTGGAAAAGAGGACACTAAGGGGGGATATGATCAATGTATATAAAATTTTGACTGGTTTGGAGAAAGTGAATACGGAAAAGTTATTTGCTTGTTGTCATAACTATAAAGGGAAGGTAACAGTCCTTCTGTGTACAATACTATAAAATCACTCCTGGCCAGAGACACCAAAATCCTCTTACCTGTAAAGGGTTAAGAAGCTCAGGTAACCCAGCTGACACCTGACCCAAAGGACCAATAAGGGGACAAGATACTTTCAAATCTTGGTGGGGGGAAGGTTTGTGTTTGTGTGCTTTTTGTTTTGGGGTTGTTCACTCTTGGGATTAAGAGGGACCGGATATCAATCTAGGCTTTCAAATCTTTCTGAACCAGTCTCTCATATTTCAAACTTATAAGTAACAGCCAGGCAAGGTGTGTTGGTTTTATCTTTGTTTTCTCAACTTGTAAATGTTCCTTTTTGCTGAGAGGATTTTACCTCTGTTTGTTATAACTGTGAACCTAAAGCTAGTGGGGGTTCCTCTGGGCTCTTTGAATCTGATTACCCTGTAAAGTTATTTTCCATCCTGATTTTACAGAAATGATTTTTACCTTTCTTTCTTTAATTAAAAGCCTTATTTTTAATAACCTGATTGATTTTTGCTTGTTTTAAGATCCAAGGGGGTTGGATTTGGGCTCACCAGGAATTGTGGGGGGGGGAATGAGGGGGAATGGTTAATTTCCCCTTGTTTTAAGATCCAAGGGTTTGGATCAGTGTTCACCAGGGAATTGATGGAGGAAGATATTCTGAGGGGAGGTAGCCAGAGTTTCCCAAATAACTCTTAAATGATTTGGGTGGTGGCAGCAAAACCAGATCTAAGCTGGTAATTAAGCTTAGAGGTTCTCATGCAGGTCCCCACATCTGCACCCTAGAGTTCAGAGCTGGGAAGGAACCTTGACACTTGTTCCCAAAATACAAGAACTAGGGGCGACCAAATGAAAGTAATGGGCAGCAGGTTTAAAACAAATAAAAGGAAGTTCTTCACACAGCTCACACTCAGTCTGTGGAACTCTTTGCCACAGGATGTTGTGAAGCCCAATACTATAACAAGGTTCCAAAAAGAACTAGACATATTCATGGGGGATTGGTCCATTAATGGATAGTAGCCAAGATGGGCAGAGGTGTTGTCTCTAGCCTCTGTTTGCAAGAAGCTGGCAATAGGCGCTGGTGGACATTACCTGTTCTTTCCATTCCCTCTGTGTCACCTGGCATGGCCACTGTCAGAAGACAGGACACTGAACTAGAAAAATCTTTGGTCTGACCCAGTATGATCGTTCTCAAGGTCATTGAAGTAGGACATGGTTGTGTTCACCTGGATGAGGTTGTCTCTTGTACTCTCTAAAGTAAAAGAATTATTTTAGCATCCTGTGCCTGGGGTTCCAGGGTGGCCCACAGTGAGATTAACCAATTAGGGCAAACTGTGAAGACTGGAACTGACCCAAGTTGATGGTTATTCTAACACTTGGATTTCGCAAGCCAGCAACAGAACAGCTTTCACAATGATTTACTGATTACACAGAAAACAAAATACAATTCACCTGCAGCAACCCAGCTTTTGGCTTCCACCAAGAGAGAAAAGTCAAGTATGATGATGATTATATTAAGCAGAGTGCCCCGGGATCAGTTATGGGGCTTGTTTTGTTCAACGTATTCATTAATGATCTGGATGATGGGATGGATTTCACCCTCAGCAAATTTGTGGATGACACTAATCTTGGGGCAGAGGTAGATACCCTTGGGGGTAGAGATATGATCCACAATGACCGAGACAAATTGGCAGATATGGACAAAAGTAATCTGATGATGTTCAACAAGAGCAATGCAGAGTCCTGCATTCATTCCTACAGGCTGCAGATCAACTGGCTAAGTGGCAGTTCTGCAGAAAACAACCGGGGGATTACAGTGGATGAGAAGCTGCCCATAAGTCAAGAGTGTGCTTTGTTGCCAAGAAGGCTAAAGGCATATTGAGCTGCATTAGAAGGAGCATTGCCAGCAGAATGAGGAAAATGATTATTCCCCTCTATTTGGAACTGGTAATGCCACATTTGGAGTATTATGTCCAGTTTGGTGACCCACTGCCACTACAGAAAGGATGTGGACAAACTGGAGAGAGTCCATTTGTCATGAACAGATAGTTAAGGGTTAATGCCTCTTTTACTTGTAAAGGGTTAAAAAGTTCACCTAGCCTAGCTAACACCTGACCAGAGGAACGAATGGGGGAACAAGATGTTTCAAAAGGAAGGAGGGAAGTTTTTCCTTTGTTTAAAGTTTCAGTTTCAGCCAGAGTGAAAAAGATCGAGGAACCAGCCTCTTATCAGAGTAGTAAGTTTTAGAAAGGAATAAATAGGTTTATGTTTATTTTTTTTTGTAACCTGTCTTACGCAATTAGAAGCTGGTATGTTAATCTCTCCCAGAAGGTTTTCTTTTACCTTTCTTTTCTTTAATTAAAAGCCTTTTTCTTAATATCTGATTGAGTTCTCCTTGTTTTTAGATCCAAGGGGATTGGATCTGGACTCACCAGGGATTGGTGGGAGAAAGGAGGGGGGATGGTTAATTTCTCCTTGTTTTAAGATCCAAGGGATTGGATCTGGACTCACCAGGGAATTGGTGAAGGAGTCTCTCGAGTCTACCCAGGGAGGGGAAGGTTTTGGGGGGAAAGGGAGTGATCCAGACACTGAAAATTATGGATGGTGGCAGTAATACCAGATCTAAGCTAGTAATTAAGCTTAGAAGTGTGCATGCAGGTCCCCACATCTGTACCCTAAAGTACAGAGTGGGGAAGGACACCATTGGAGGACAATAAAAATGATTACAGGGCTGAGCTACATGACTTACGAGGACAGGATGAGGGAACTGGGCTTATTTGATCTGTACAAGAGAAGAGTGAGGGGGGATTTCATAACAGCTTTCAATTGGCTGAAGGGGGTTTCCAAAGAGGTTAGAGCTAAGCTGTTCTCAAAGGTGGCAGAGAACAGAACAAAAAGCAATGATCTCAAGTTACAGTGGGAGAGGTCTAGGTTAACAAAGCCCTGGCTGGGGTGATTTCGGTAGAGTTGGTCCTGCTTTGAGCACTGGTTGGAAAAGATGATTTCCTGAGGTCTCTTCAATTCCTAATATTATATAATTCTATACTTTAAAAAATGTTCTATCAACCTCTAAGTACTGTCACATCACCTCCCAGATCAGATCAGCAAGTATTTCTGATCTTACCCAAATACACATTACAGCCAATTCTTATTAACTGAATTAAGATTTAGTAAAAAAAAAAAAGAGAGAGAGAGTATTCATTAAAAGATCATTGTACAGACAGACTTAATTCAGTTTCATAGTAGAGATGGTGTTCTTCAAGTTTGCACAGAGTTCCTTCTCAATTTAGTCCATAGATTATTGTCCAATGTCAAGATATTCAATATCAGGGAGATCTGGGATGTAACTAAAGACCACAGTCTTGTGTCTCTAGTTTACCCTGATGAAACTTAAGCAGATCTGAAGTAAAAAGCATCAGGTCACAGGAGCCCTTTATACAGTTTCTTGGCAGCACAACTGTCTTCAGGTGAACAATCAACTTTTGAAGTAACATTCTATTTCCTAAACATCACCGGTAATTAACTTCCTGGATTAAAATAACATAATTATACATTCAGCAGTTCATAGACAGTTTACCAGAAACATTAGAGAGACATATGGTCAATGACATTATTACACTCAATTTTTATCCAATAATATTTCCTTTTGAACTTTGAATTAACAGAATACAGCCTTACACAGGAACCATTTGGTTACATGGTTCAGCTCTATCTCACTATAGGTAAGCAGACTACTAGAGTCACTCTCTTTTCCAATTGTTTAACAATATAAGTCTACATTTAAAGCTCTAGACTATCTAACATGGAATGACCCCAATTACCATGTACATACTTTTCTAACATGTTTCTATAAATTGAAATTAGGTGACAGTGGAGTAGACCCCTCGGGAGGTCCAGGAAGCACCTTCACTGGAGCTTTTCCAAAAAAAGATGGATAGTCATCAATCTAGGATGGTTTAGATGCAAAAAATCCTGCATCCCGGCAGGAGATCACACTAAATGATGATATAAAATCCTTGTGTAGACCAGGCTTTAATCACACTCTAGTTATGGAGCTCAGTACAGGAGTATATGGGTGAAATGTAACGGTGCATATTATACAGGATGTCATTCTGGACTATCTAACGGTCCATTCTGACATTCAACCCTATGAGTCTATTGATATAGAAAATAAATCAAGTCCTAGCACCCTTTTGCCATAGCTACAGATGAAGGTCAAACTATGGTTTCCAGCCACAGAGTAACTTGAATACAGGTGGATACAGCATCCCTGTTCACTACAGGCAGGAACATTTGTTCAGTCTCATTCCAGTATTTAAAAGCTTGGGTGCTCTGCACAGGAGAAATACCTCAGATTTGCCTGATGAGGAGGCAGAGAGTTCAGCTATAGGAATCCAAAAGCCCTGAAGCCAGGGCAGTCCTGGGAAGTCTGACTGAACCTGAAACATTGAATTTCAGTTCCAGCGGGTAGAGACTGGGAGGAAATTAAGAGAGAGGGCAAGAACAAATCCAGTGCAAACACTTATCCAGTCTCTATCCCGTCTGTAGGGTGCCTCTTTTTCCATGACATCTTTGGGGGGAAGACAAGGCCACTGTCCCTAGGAACATTTTATTGGTGTTGCTTTTACTAAGTCTGTTCCCTCAAAGTAACCCCAGTGACTGTGATTTGTTGGCAGGTATCTGAGTGGGAGCAGAAGTAGGCACCCATAGTTCATCCTTCCTGGGAGTGGGGAGCTCAGAAATGCCAGCAAGTTCTGAAAAACTCAGATTCACCATGAGAGGATCATACAGATTCAGGGTCTGCTCATGCAGCCTTTCCGAGGCATCTCACAAAATGTTTGGCTAAGGCAGGAAAGTCTTTTTTTCCCTGTCATCCTGCCACTCAATCTCTGTGTGACCTTCGCCAAGTCCTGTCGCCCTGTGCCTCAGTTTACCAATCTGTACAATGAGGATATGTTCAAAGTGACTTTCCTTTGATAGGTGTTTTAAAGATTCTTCAGTGAAAGGTGCTGCACAATGTAATGATAGTTACTGATGAGAATTTCTGATTGGTGATACCAAAGCCCTCTGTATTTACAGCAAGTCTTTTTATCCCCCACAGTTATCTCTCTCCAGATTTGTCTGTTTACTATCTGTCTATCCCTCCTGAGCATTTACAGGGCTTCAGACCCTATGGTGCTCCAGGCATTATCCCTAGTTTCCCTTCTTATCAACTCTATTTTTTAAACATACACAAATATACACAAATACACAAAACAGCCAAGTTCCCTCTGTCTCAGCACAGAATTAAAGAGTTCTCATCTCCTTTTCAGAAGCTGCTTTAATTACTGTTTACTCTTTAAGCTGGATAATTAGCAGAGAAGCGGAGACAGGCTTGTCTCCAGCCTCTTTCCATTTAGATGCTGCTTCTCCCCTAGAGGCCAAATAAACCCCACTGGGATTGCATAGAACTATATTATAAATGTTGCAAATCCCTGTGTCGGCTCTCGGCTACCGATGCTGGGGTGAGAGAAACATGGGACATGGCTACTTGAAGGGGATTCCCAGAAATGACACTCCTGTTTCGGAATTCACAGGTACCCATCACTTGCTGAGGACGTCACCTCTTGACAAACCAAGTGCATCATGGGTGTGATGGGATAGAGAGTAAGTCTGTGGTATTTTTCACTCTGTGCAGCCATTAAACATCCCAGGGTCCTTGCCTTAGGTGTAAAGTTTGCTCCGGTATCTTTGGCCAAAATGTCACTCTTCTCTAGGTACCCCTGCCCATTCCAGCTTTCCCCGCTCTCTTTTGTTTTTGAGCATACCTCTGTTTTTAAATTCCCCTCCCACGAACAACGAATTTGTGCCTGGAGATCTCCTGATTATTGTAAGCGAATCGAGCCTTCACTCCATCGTCCGATGCTACTGCTGTTCTTGCCTCTGTGCTTGCTGCTGTCCTGGGGATTGGTAAGAACTCCCTCTTGCAGACTCCCCCTGTCCTAGCTGCTGACCTTGTTTCCCCAGCAGACAGACCCAAGCTAACTCCTTGGTCTGTATCTCTAATCTGTTTCTTGCTCCGCAGTGCCTTTGCTGCTAAAAATAAGCCTGTGCCGCTGCTAAGCTATGCCTTCCTGGACTGTATCCTGGGCCGCTGGCTTGCAGCCTCCCCACTGCTGCAGCCACCACCACCCCCGGGGGCTGTACTCTGGGCACACACCACTCTGCCCTCTGGAACTGCTCCCCCTCCCGATCAAAGAATCGGCATAGTGTAAGGTGCACCTATTAGAATCAAGTTCTTAGTCTAGATAAGTTGTAATTTCATTTTGCATAGCTGTGGTTAAGTTAGGTTTAAAGAATTGTTTGTATTGTGCTCTGTAAGTTAGGTTTAAAAAAGAATTGTTGCATTGTGTTCTGTTACTTGCTAATTTGTGTAGTCTTGGTTAAGTCAGATCATAAATAAGATTGTGCTGTGTTCTGTATAATTGTGGTTAAGTCTGTCTTCCCGCTGCCCTAACCCCCCCCCCCAAGCTTGCCCGTGTCTCCCCCCGAGCTCCCCAGTCACTCTTTGCAATCTCTCTGCTGTTTAAACTGGCAGCCTGTCTGCTCTCGGTGTCTCCCTGAGTTTAAATCTCCCTCTGCAGCTCCTCTGCCTTTGGTCTCTGCTCTACCACATGCTCCTCTTCCCCCATCCCGCAACCTCATTCCTCTACCACTGCCTTTCTTTCTCTCTCTCTCTTTTAACCCCTTCCCCCCACGTGTTCACCCTGCTCCTACTGCTGCCAAACCTCAACTGTATTACTGAAGTCTAGCATGAAACCCCATTGGTTACCCTTTTTCTCTCTGACACACCTCACATTTTACATTTACACCACTGTGACACATTTTTACCTAGAGTTGTTGGTTATTTAACACATTTTGCCCATAACTGTTAGTTGGTTATATGCTGCTGTGACACACCCTTTACATAGAAATTGTTAGCTACCTGTTACATTTATACTTCAGTGTTAATTGGTTACCAACTGTATTGTACCCCACTGTATTGTACCCCACTCTTGAAACCCCCTATACTATTTACTAAAAGAAACCCCTCTCCAATTGTCTACCTTAACAAACCCCATACCCCTCACTATTGAATTTTCCCTGTTTTTGCATTTTCTTAATAAAGTTTATTTTGTACCCCACCAGTGCAGTAGTTGTCCCCCAAGATCCCCTACCTGCTGGCAGGGTCAACTTTTATCTCCTGGAATGCAAGGAGGTGCTGGGGGGCTCCTCACTGGAACAATTAGAAAAAAAATATCAGCATGGGCAAGACATATTTTCTCCTAGTTTCCTTTGAGAAGTCAGCTGAACTGTTATTCTGGAAATATCAAAAACTATTCTGCTGGAAGCAGACATGCAGCTAGGGAAATTTCAGTCCAAATGCCTAAAATTTGGCAAACTTATAAGCAACTGAAAATGAGGTCTTCTTATTGAAGGTGTCAGACGGTCTTCACTAAAGGTCGTGCCACCAGCACCGCGTACAATGGCCAAACCACTTGTGTATCCCATTAAGCTCAGCTCTTCGCTCCAATAATGTCAGTGGCAAGAAGCTCCACAGGTCAAATATGCATTATGTTAACAAGTTTCTTTTATCAGTGTTGTACGTTCAGGCTTGAAATGTAACTGAATGTTCCCTTGTCTGTGTGTTATGAGACAAAGTAAAGATATTTGCCTGCTCTACTTTTCTACTTTCTTTATTGATAGATCCACATGGTTTAATGTCAGACGGGACCACTAGACTATCCAGTCATACCTTCTCTGTAACACAAGCCCGTTAATATTCACTCAGCTACCCCTGTATTGATGCAAAGACTGTGTGTGACTAAGGCTGGATCTGCACTAGGATTTTACATCACAGAATCATAGGACCACAGGGTTAGAAGGGACCTGAAGAGTCATCTAGTCTATCCCTCTGCCAAGATGTAGGATTTGTTGTGTCTTAGTGATCAGAGACTGATGGCTATCCACACTTCCTTGGAAAACCTCTATTCAAGGAGCTTTCATGACTACCCTGACTACCACAACTACCTTGGCCACCTGCTCCATTGTCCTCCTCTTCTTACAGTTAGGAAATTTTTCATGCGATTTAATTTAAATCTGCTATGCTGGAGTTTTAACACATTGCCTCTTCTCCTTCCCTCAACTTTCTTCCAGCTCTTTATGGCAACCTTTTGAAGTATTTGAAGACTGCTATCATAGCCTCTCTCATTCTCCATTCTCTAAACTTAACATACCCATTTCTTTCTGTCTTTGCTTAGAATGTTTGTATTCCACCATTTTGTCATCTTTTTCATGAGAAGGTAGGGGGAAGAATTCTTACATCCACCTAGATATCACCTCTTGGGTAAGTGGATTACCTATGTGTCATAAACAGATAGTTAAGGATTAATGTCTCTTTTACCTGTAAAGGATTAAGAAGTTTACCCAGCCTAGCTAACACCTGACCAGAGGAACCAATGGGGGAACAAGATGTTTCAAAAGGAAGAGAGGAAGTTTTCCTTTGTTTAATCAGTTTCAATTTCAGCCGGAGTGAAAAAGATCAAGGAACCAGCCTCTTATTAGAGTTGTAAGTTTTAGAAAGAGATAAATAGGTTTATGTTTATTTTCTTTTGTAACTTGTCTTTGTGCAATTAGGAGAATAATCAAATTTGGGTATTCTTGTGTGTACTAAGGGTTTTGCCCAGGGGAACATCCTGTGTTTTAAATCTGTTGTCTGTGAGATCAGCTTGTATGCTGTCTCCCAGAGGTTTTTTTTTTTTTACCTTTCTTTTCTTTAGTTAAAAGCCTTCTTTTTAAGAACTTGATTGATTTTTCCCCCTGTTTTTTAGATCCAAGGGAATTGAATCTGGACTCACCAGGAATTGGTGGGGGGGCAAAGGGAGGGGAAAAGAGTAATTCTTTCTTGTTTTAAGATCCAAGGGATTTGGATCAGTGTTCACTAGGGACTTGGTGGAGGAGTCTCTCAAGACTATCCAGAGAAGGGAGTCAGTATTTGGGAGTGGTGGCAGCAAAACCAGATCTAAGCTGGCAGTTAAGCTTGGAAGTATACATGCAGGTCCTCATATGTGTACCCTAAAGTCCAGAGTGGGGGTGAAACCTATGACACTATGCTTATGAAAGAAACCCTGCCTATGGTGTAAGTAGTGTCTACACAGAAACACTAAGGCAGCGTTGCTATAACGTTTTAATTGTAGACAAGCCTTTAGGCAGATTTTACAATAAAGCATTCGGTCTGGATCTGCTGACATGGAGCATTGGAGAATCCACCACTTCCCTTCTCAGTTTGTTCCAATGGTTAACCACCCTCAGTGCTCAAGATTGGCCATTATTTCCAGCTGGAATTTGTCCACATCCAGCTTCCACCCATTGGGCCTTGTTTTGCCTTTCTCCTCTAGATTACAGAGGCCATTACTATGCACAGGCTTCTCTCCATGGAAGTGTCTGCTTGATAATATTTTTATAAGTTAAAGAGAGGAAACCCTTCAAGTCTCTCACATTCCGACATTTTCTCCAGCCTCCAATTTGCCAACCAGGGATATTTAACTGATGTCTTTAAAGTCACTTTTTGATTTTCATATCTGCCAATTTATATTGCAGGCTATTTATCTCCCCTTGTTCACATTTGTTATATAGTTTCCCCTCACCCAGAATTTCAACCTTCACTTTGCAGCTGAACTGGGTTTTTACCCTTCTTGACTGTGGAATTGTGATTTTTTGCTATCTGATAATCTCCCAATTTTTATTCAAATTTTTTTGTCTCAATTTTTCATCCCAATAAGTTTTGCTGATAATTTTCCTCAGCTTTTGGAAACTAGATATTTTGAAGCACTTAGTGTCTATAAATAGTATTAGTTGAGAACTCTTCTCTGTTTGTCTATTTGAATGGAATCAGTTGCTTACCTATTTCCCACCCCTCCACCATATGCCTCCTTGTTTGTCTCTTCTCTAAACTAAACAGTTCCCGACTTTTCAGTCTGTTCTCCATTCCCATGCCTGTCTTGGAAATCCCCATTATATTTGTTGTATCATTTATATATAGGTGACCAGGTGACCAGAGCAGAACATATCCAGAGGAGTTTATTCTCTATCCCATTCCTTCGGAATGCAAAGATTGTGTTTCATTTCCCTCTGCTGTGACTGAGAAGGTGTTTCAGTTGAGCTGCTATCTATCATGCCCAGGTCTTTTCCAAGAGGTATGTTCTAGATGGGATGTTTACCCTTGGCACATGTCTTTAAAAGGTTTGGATTTGTTTCCACTTTCAGATGTTGAGAAATCAGATAAATGTGTAACTCCCTACAACGTGAATTTTCTAGCCGGGGTTTCATTACATTAAGGAACAATGATGGATAACCAGTATCCACACTTGTGTTTCCTGCTGCTGCCTCTTAAGGTTCCTCCACCCTGACATGTAGGAATTATTGATGCACGGAGTATTATAAAATATTGACTTGGCATTAGAAGGGAAAGTTGTTCATAATTCATTTCCCTGAATTATGAAAATGTCATTTCTCAGTGTGTGAAGAGCAGCCAGCCTGCTTCATCCATGAAAACAGCCTCCAGTAGTGCATGTAGAGTCTTATATTAATATTGTATCTCCATTCAGGCATTTGAACTGTGATCATCACCTTAGACCCTGGGCACGTACAGGAAATCAGGGGAACGTATGGTATATGCAGGAGACACCATTCTGCCTCAGAGTTGAACACCTTCTCCCCTACTCCATGTTAAATTCCAACACAACCAACTTCACCAACCCCTCCACCTTCATTCTGCAGGGCATTCCTGGCCTGGAGGCTGCCCATGTCTGGATCTCCATCCCCTTCTGCACCATGTACATCATAGCCATCTTGGGGAACTGCACCATCCTGTTCATTGTGAGTATGGAGCCGAGCCTCCATGTCCCCATGTACTATTTCCTCTGCATGCTGGCCATCACCGACCTGGTCCTGTCCATGGCCACTGTGCCCAAAATGCTGAGTAACTTCTGGTTCAATTCCAGAGAGATCAATTTCAGTGCCTGCCTCACCCAGATGTACTTCATTCACTGCTTCTCAGCGATGGAGTCTGGGATCTTGGTGGCGTTGGCTTTGGATCGCTACGTGGCCATCTGTGATCCCCTGAGACATTCCACCACCCTCACAAATTTTGTTGTGGCCAAGATTGGCCTGGCTGTGCTGCTGCGAGGCAGCATACTTGCATTGCCTTATCCGTTCCTAGTGAGGTGGTGGCCATATTGCAGAACCAACATCATCCCCCACTCCTACTGTGATCAGATTGCTGTGGCGAAGCTGGCCTGCACCGATACCCACGTCAGTAGTTACTATGGCTTCTTTGTGGTATTCTCTGTGATTGGTCTGGATGTGCCTTTTATCATCGTGTCCTATATCCAAATCCTCAGGACCATCTTCAGCCTCCCCACAAAGGACTCCCGGCTGAAAACTTTTGGGACCTGCGTTTCCCACCTTTGTTGCATATTATCTTTCTACCTTCCAGAATTCTTCTCCTCTCTCACACACCGGTTTGACCACAAAGTGCCCCTACATGTCCTTATTCTCATTGCCAATGTGTACCTTCTTGTGCCCCCCTTGCTTCACCCCATCATCTATGGGGTGAGGACAAAACAGATCCGGGACAGACTGCTCAAGCCCTTTACTCGTAAAGGGACCTAAATTTTTTATCTTGGTACTCAGGCTCTGTGCAGAGATGGCTGGTAATATGGTGCTAGGCCATCTTTCCTGAATCAATTCCTGGACAGTGAGAGAAACATGAAACCCTTTTATGAATTTATTATGCTGTGCCATCATGGCAATCTGGGGAATCAGCCGATGTATATATAATTCACTGGTTTGTCCCTTTTTAATTGCCGGAACCTGGACCTCTGCAACCACCCCTTGCCCTGGCTCTTCCATCAAGGCTTCTTCCCTGCTGTGCCTCTTCCCCACAAAGGCCCCACTTCAGTTGCTCGCTTCTCTCTTCCCCTCCCCTTGTCAGTCACTGTATTGTTTTCACCTCCACTCTCCCCACTCCCAGATGTACGGGAGCCATTTCTAATTTTGTAGGTGTTGCCACTTTAACTGTCTAGTTTTGTGTCAGTAGAAAAGTATTTAATTCCTATATAAAAGAAAGAAAAGTAAATATAGAGCCACTCAGCTCTAATACAAACATTTAGTGACATCTTGTGGGAAGTCATATAGGGGACACCGTTCAGGATTAAAATGTTAATATATATGTGACGGGATCAGTCACAGAGATCCTCCTGAAACTGTCACCTGATGTGCTGAAATTACCTCTGAGCCAGTCTTCCCTGGCAGTTTGGGATTTGCAGAACCCTGTCTTGTTGAACCAGACACGCCAGCCTGCTGCAACACAGACCCAGGGCCTAGGCCACACCCCCAAAGCTGCAGACTTAACTGGGAACAGCTCAACAAGTTACCTGTTTCCAGCACCCAGACACCCAGCTTCCAATGGGATCCAAACCCTGAATAAATCTGTTTCACTCTGTATAATGCTTATACAGGATAAATTCATAAATTGTCGGCCCTTTATAACACTGATAGAGATATATGCATAGCTGTTTGTTCCCCCAGGTATTAATCACTTACTCTGGGTTTATTAATATACAAAAGTGATTTTATTAAGTAAAAGGTAGTATTTAAGTGGTTTCAAGTAATAAGAGACAGAAGAAAGTAAGTCAAAAAAGCAAAATAAAGCAAAAACAGGCAAATCTAAATCTAATACATTAAGAAACTGATTAGAGGAAATATCTTACCCTCAAAGATGTTCCAATAATTTTCCTTCACAGACCAGCCTTCTTCCTAGTCTGGGACCATTCCTTTCCCCTGGTACAGTCTCTGTTAGATCCAGCAGACATCTCCAGTGGTAACCAGGTGTTTTCTCATGACTGGCGCCTCCTTTGTCCTGCTCCACCCCTTTTTATAGCTTTGGCACAAGGTGGGAATCTTTTGTCTGTGCTCGTCCCCACCCTCGCCTCATCAATGAAAAAGTAAAAGGATTAAGACTGATTCCAGTATCATGTGACATGGTCACATGTCACTGTAAGACCCCCTAGTCTACATTTTTCCTGGGCTGGCCCACATGTACACAGGAAAGTTTGCAGATAAATAAGCAATTTACAACCAATTGTCTGGGTCAATGGGAGCCATCAAGATTCTAAACCATCATTAATGGCCCCCAATTTGCAAGAGAATAATAGGACCTCAGAGTTATACTTCATATTTCTAGCTTCAGATACAAAAATGATACATACCAATAGGATGAAAATTTTGAGTAGGTTATAACCTTTGTTATGATACCTTACAAGAGACCTTTTCCATAAAGCATATTCCAATTACATCATATTCACTTTCATAAGCATATTTCCATAAAACATATGGAGTGCAATATCACAGTATATTCTTACTTTGTTACTAACTCTGTGGAGAGAAAGACCCCATCAAGCTTCCTGGTTTCTATCTCAGCTTTGGGAGGAGAGCGGGTTACAGCATGGGGCAGATACATATGGGCTCTATATAAGAAGACTATACTGGGTAAAGACAATGATCCATCCAGCCCAGGATCCTGTCTTCTGACCATGATCTATGTCATGTGTTTCAGAGCGTATGAACAGAACAGGTAATAATCAAGTGATTCATGCCCTGTCACCCACTCCCAGCTTCTGGCAAACAGAGGCTAGTGACAAAATTCCTGGCTATCGTGGCTAATAGTTATTGATTTACCTATACTCCATGAACTAATTTTACTTTAACCGTGTTATCCTTTTGGCCTTCATAACTTCCGCCAGCCAAGAGTTCCACAGGTTGATTGTGAATAAATAATTCTTTTTGTTTGCTTTAGATCTGCTCCCTATTAATTTCATTGGGTAAAAAGTAGTTCTTGTGTTATTTGAAGGAGTACATAACATTTCTTTATTCAATTTCCCCACACTTGTCATGATATTATAGATCTTCCTCTGTTATAAATATAAGGGGAAGGTGTCATAAACAGATAAGTAAGAGTTAATAGAACAGAAGTACTTCATATCTCTTTTAGCTGTAAAAGGTTAACAAAATCGGTGAGCCTGGTTGTCACCTGACCAGAGGACCAATCAGGGGACAGGATACTTTCAAATCTTGAGGGAGGGAAGTTTTGTGTGTGCTGTTAGTTTTTGGTTGTTGTTCACTCTGAGGGCTCAAAGGGACCAGACGTGCAACCAGGTTTCTCTCCAATCTCTCCGATACAGGCTCTTATAAGTTCAGAATAATGAGTACTAGGTAGATAAAGCGAGTTAGGTTATGTTTGTTTTCTTTATTTGCAAATGTGTATTTGGCTGGAAGGAGTTCAAATTTGTATTTTGCCGAAAGGATTTTAATTTGTACTTGTATACTTAGGCTGGGAGGGTATTCTCAGTGTCTGTAGCTGAAAGATCCTATAACATATTCCATCTTACATTTACAAAGATAATTTTTTATTATTTTTTCTTTCTTTAATTAAAAGCTTTTCTTGTTTAAGAACCTGATTTTTTTTTATTCTGATGAGACCTCAGGGGACTGGATCTGGATCCACCAGGGAATTGGTGGGGAGAGAGAAGGGAAGGGGGAGAGAGAGGCTAATTTCTCTCTGTGTTAGGATTACTTTCTCTCTCAGGGAGAGTCTGGGAGGGGGAAGAGAGAAGGAGGGGGGAAGGTGGATTTTCCTCTCTGTTTTAAGGTTCAAGGAGTTTGAATCACAGTGATCTTCCAGGGCAATCCAGGGAGGGGAAGCCTGGGAGAGGCAAAGGTGAGGGAAAGGGTTTACTTTCCTTGTGTTAAGATCCAGAGGGACTGGGTCTTGGGAGTCCCCGGGCAAGGTTTTGTGGGGACCAGAGTGTACCAGGCACTGGAACTCCTGGTTGGTGGCAGCGCTACAGGTTCTAAGCTGGTAATTGAGCTTAGAGGAATTCATGCTGGTACCCCATCTTTTGGACGCTAAGGTTCAGAGTGGGGAATTATACCATGACAGAAGGGTAACATCTTTTATGTATGCAGTAACATATTATTCCTCCTGCGCAGAGGTACAGAATCAACCAGGTTCTTAAAAGAAGAATTTTATTTAAAAAAAAAAAAGAAAAAAAAAGAAAAGAATCCTCTGGGTTTAAAATGCTTTTATTTACCCTGTAAAGTTATCTTCCATCCTGATTTTGCAGGTGTGATTCTTTTACTTTTTTTAATAAAATTCTTCTTTTAAGAACCTGATTGATTTTCAGTGTCCTAAAAAACAGGGATTTGGTCTGTGCTCACTTTGTTAACCTATTGGTTGGTATATTATTCTCAACCCTCCCCCCAAGAAAGGGGGTGAAGGGGATTGGAGGGATATTTGGGGGGAGCAGGGCTCCAAGTAGCCCCTCCCTGAATGTTTGTTTAATCACTTGGTAGTGGCTGTAACATTGTCCAAGGACAAGGAAAGGAATTTGTGCATTGGGGAAGTTTTAACCTAAGCTGGTGAAATATAAGCTTAGGGGGGCTTTCATGCAGGTCCCCACATCTGTACCCTGGGTTCAGAATAGGGAGGGATACCTGATACCTCATACCCCCTGAGTACTCTCTTTTCCAAATTGAAATGTCCCAATCTTTTTCACCTCTCCTCATACGTTTAATACCTCTAATAAATTGTTGCCCTTCTCTATACCTTTTCCAATTCCAACATATCTTTTTTTAGGATGGGGTGACCAGATCTGCATTCAGGATTCAATATGTGGGCATAGTATAGACCTGTATAGAGGCAATACAATATTTTCTGTCCTATTATCTATCCTTTCTACATGATGGAATAGATGGGAGGGAGGGATAGCTCAGTGGTTTGAGTATTAGCCTGCTAAACCCAGAGTTATAAGTTCACTCCTTAAGGGGGCAACTTAGGGATCTGGGGCAAAAACTGGTCCTGGTAGTGAAGGCAGGGAATTGGACTCAAAGACATTTCAAAGCCCCTTCCAGTTCTAGGAGACTGGTGTATATCTCCAATTATATATAAAAAAAATACCAACATTCTTTTCCCTTTTTTTGATTGCCACATTGGGCCAAAATTTTAATCCATTTAATTCACATTTGATTGTATCAACAATCTGTATCCTTATTTCTTTGGGATTTTCCTCTACTCTTCACTCACCCTCTTTGTACTAAAGGGCAGGAGGGAGGCATCTGTGTATATATAAATTGGTCATTAAAGGCTATCAGCCCTAACGAGATCTCGCCTAAACAGAAGAAGGGAGTAACTGCATTTCTAGATAAAAAAAACAGTTTTCTCCACCTTTTCTGCAAAGGAATGGGCATGGAAGGAATGGAAACTCACCAGAAATGGAAGAGAGAGAGGAGTTACCTGTCCAGCCCTTTAAAATCATAGGGGCTGGATGATCCAGAGGAAGCTGGAGTAGGACAGAGGCACAAGGGCCAGACAGGGGAGTCTGGTAGCAGAGTGATGGCTGCATCAGAGACATAGACTCCAACCGGAGGAGGAGTCAGGGGCTTCAGGAGTTGGCCCTTGGACACCTTAGAGGGCTCTGACCATATCCCAGTGAATGCTCCAGGGTTGAAAAAAAAATTACTTGACAGCCCTAGTAAACAGTGAGGTGGTAAAATTTGCTGATGATACAAAACTATTCAAGATAGTAAAGTGCCAGGTAGACTGAGAAGAGCTACAAAAGGGTCTCTCAGACCTGTATGACTGGGCAGCAAAATGGCAGATACAATTCAATATCGACAAAATGAAAAGTAATGCACATTGGAAAACATCCTTCCAACTATACATAAAAATTATGGTGTCTACATTACCTGCTATCATTCAAGAAAGATACTGAAGTCATTGAGGATAGTTCTCCAAAAACATCCACTCAATGTGCAGAAGCAGTCCAAAAAGCTAACAGAGTGTTGGGAATCATTAGAAAAGGGAGAGATAATAAGATGGAAAATATATTGCCTCTATCTATACCTATGCTATGCCCACATATTCAATACTGCATGCAGATCTGGTTGCTCCATCTCAAAAAAGATATATTGGAATTGGAAAAGATACAGAAAGGGCAACAGAAATGATTAGGGATATCAAACAATTTCCATATAAGGTGAGATGAAAAGGCTGGGAGTTGTCAGCTTGGAAAACAGATGAGTAAGGATAGGGGGTATGAGAGTGGTCTATAAAGTCCTGAAAGGTGTAAACAAAATGAATAAGGAAGTGTTATTTACTCCTTCTCATAACACAAGAACTAGGCATCACCCAATAATAGGAAGCAGGTTTAAAACAGGTTAAAACAAATGAAAGGAAGTATTTTTTCAGACAACTCATAGTCAATATCTGGAACTATTTGCCACAGGATGTTGTGATGGACAAGACTATAATGAGGTTCCAAAAAGAACTAGTATTGTATCCAGTTTGGTGGCCCCCCACTACAGGAAGGATGTGGACAAATTGGAGATTGTCTAGTGGAGGACAATACAATGATTAGGGGACTGGCACACATGACTTACGAGGAGAGGTTGAGGGAACTAATTTGGTCTAGAGAAGAGTGAGGGAAGATTTCATAGCAGCCTTCAACTACCTGAAGGAGGTTTCCAAAGAAGCTAGAGCTTGGCTGGTTTCAATGGTGACAGATGACAGAACAAGAAGCATTGAGCTCAAGTTGCAATGGGAGAGGTCTAGGTTGGATAGTAGGAAAAACTATTTCACTAGGAGAGTGTTCAAGTACTTGAACAGGTTACCTAGGGAAATGGTGGAATCTCCATTGTTTAAGGTTTTTAAGTCCTGGTTCGACAAATCCCTGGTTGGGACGATTTAGGTAGAGTTGGTCCTGCTTTGAGCACTGGACCAGATGATATCATTTGGTAGATATATTGCTTTGACACTCTGTACCCCAAAACAACACACTGGCATTCCCATATTAACCACTGTTATGTAATTGCAACAAATCTTGTACAAAATATGTCATATGAGGTGTCAATGGAAAAGTTACTGTTTGTTGAATATGACCACCATATTTTTATGCATGTACCTACATTTCAAATGCGTTTGTTCCTGCGGTAATTCCTAAAATATAGTAGGCGTCTGAAGCTTCTCATAGCCTGAGAGGGGAGGGGTCCAGACTGATATGCTAGAGGGATCAGCTGTGCCCCAGTTCCAGATTGTATCCTCACGAAGTCCATCACATTGGCATTAAGAACAGTGTGAAATGCACACCTTGTTGTTCTGAGTGAAATTTGAACTTCATACACTTATGCAGAGATTTTAAGTTTGGTGGCTGGCGATTAAATAGGTCATCATTTTTTTCCTTTTATATTTCCTCATTTGAGAAAGGGAAGTAGGGACAGAAAAGCAACAAGATGAGAGAAAACAGAAAATTTCAGAATTCAAGCTATTCAGTTTTCAGGCAGCAGAAAAAGAAAAAGAACATAGGTGTTCATGGAAAGGAGATTAAAATGATCCAGCAACTAACAAGGGGAGGGGAAGAGAGGAGCAAGGGACAAAGGTGGGGTGTTTGCAGGGAAGAAGTACAGCTGGTGCAGAGACTTGGCAGAAGAGTCAGTCTAAAGGTCATGGTTCTAGGGGTCCAGCTTCCAGAAATTAAAAAGGTGGCAACCCACTGAACTGTACATAAACTGATTCCCCAGCTTATCATGCTGACACAGCAAAATGAGGTCAGGAAAGGATTTAATGTCTCTCTGACTGCCCAGTGAGTGATTCAGGGATAAGGGCCAGCGCCATATCACCATGCAGCTCTACACGGAGCTTGGCCTGATACCCATATCACCTGGGGAAACTTTTAGGTTCCTTTATGAGAAAAGAGCTGGAGCAGCCTGTCCCGGATGTGTTTGGTCCTCACACCATAGATGATGAGGTGTAACAAGGGGGGCACCAAAAGGTACACATTAGCCATGAGAATGAGGACATGCAGGGGCACATTATGTCCAAACCGATGCGTGATGGAAGAGAAGAAATCTGGGATGTAAAAAACCAAGATGGCGCAAAGATGGGAGCCGCAGGTCCCAAAAGTCTTTAGCTGGGCATCCTTTGTGAGGAGGCTGAAGATTACCTTGAGGATCTGGATATATGAAAAGGTGATAAAAAAAAACATCCAGACCGATCACAGAGAATAGAATAAAGAGGCCGTAGTAACTACTGAGACGGGTGTCAGCGCAGGCCAGCTTCACCACTGCTATGTGCTCACAGTAAGAGTGGGGGATGATGTTGGTTCTGCAATATGGCCACCGCCTCACTAGGAAGGGATAGGGTAATGCAAGTATGCTGCTGCGCAGAACCAATGCCAGGCCGATCTTGGCCACAACAGAATTTGTCAGGATGGTGGAATATCTCAGAAGATGGCAGATGGCCACGTAGCGATCCAAAGCTAAGGCCACTAAGATCCCAGACTCCATTGCTGAGAAGCAGTGAATGAAGTACATCTGGGTGAGGCAGGCACTGAAATCGATCTCCCTGGAATTGAACCAGAATATATTCAACATTTTTGGCATAGTGGCTGTGGACAGGACAAGGTCGCTGACAGCCAGCATGCAGAGGAAATAATACATGGGCTCATGGACGCTCGACTCCCACTTCACAATGAACAGGATGGAAAAGTTCCCCAGGATGGCTATAGCATACATGGTGCAGAAGGGGATGGAGAGCCAGATGTGGGCCACCTCCAGGCCAGGAATGCCCAGCAGGATGAAGGTGGAGGGGTTGGTGAAGTCGGTTGTGTTGGAATCTGACATGGAGTAGGGAAGATGTCCAACTCTGAGGCAGAATGGTGTCTCCAGCATGCACCGTAGGTTCCCCTGACTTCCTGTATGTGACCAGGGTCCAGGGTGATAGTTGAAGTACAAATGCCTGGATGGAGAGACAATGTTAATATAAAACGCTACATACACTACTGGAGGCTGTTCTTGTGGGTGAAGTAGATTGGTTGCTCTTTATACACTGAGAAATGACAGTCTCATTATTTAAATAAATGAATTGTGAACAACTGAACATTGCTATGCTAATTCAATATGTTATGATGCTCCATGCATCAATAATTATTGCACGTCATAGTGGGGGAAACCTTAAGAGTGACCAACAGGAAACATGAGTGTGGATATAGGCTATCAATCATTGTTCCTTAATTCAATGAAAGCCAGGCTAGAGAATCCATGCTATAGGGAGTTCCCCTTTCATCTGTTTGCTTAAAATATGAGAGTAGAAAAAACCCCAAACCTCTGCGAAGACGTGCTGGGGAAACATCCCAACTAGAAAACAACTTAGAGAAAAGACCTCAGCATCATTGATAGCAGCTCCAGTGAAACACCTGGTCATTCACAGCAGCAGCCAAAACAAAGACAATGTTTGGATGCCTGAGGAATGGAATGGAGAGTAACCAGCTCTGGACATGTGCTCAGGTTTGGTCAGCCAGTCTCTATAAAGGATATAGCAAATGAAAAGGGGACTTCCAAGACAGGCTCTGAGAATGGGGATGCTGCCGAATGTGGACAGACTGAGGCTGTTTAGAGAAGAGACAAACAAAGGGGCAAATGATCGAGGACAGCAAAATAAGGAATGAATCTGATTACATTAAAATGGACAGAGAGCATCAAATCTGTAGTTTCTATAGACACCCAGTGCTTCTAAAGTTCTAATTCCCCAAAGCTGAGGAAAACTATCATCAAAACTGATTGGAAGGAAATTGTTAGACAAAAAATGGGAATGAAAATTGAGAGTGTTTTTAACAGAGATAATTAGATAGAGAAAAAAGTCAGGATTCCTCAGTCAAGAAGGTGAAAAACTTTGGCTAAAAAGCTGGTCCATTTGCCAAGTGAAGGCTGTAATTAGGGTGGGGAAGATAAATGTATATCAATGTGGAAAAGGGAAAATAGCCAACAACAAATATCAGAAGTTATGAAAACTGAGAAGGGATGTTGAAGGCATCAGGGGAAAATCCATAACTGGCAGGGCTGAGGATCACAAAAAGGAGGTTATTAAGTATATTAAGAACAAAAGAAATCCTAGAAAATTTTAGGGAAATTCCTTTTTTCATGTAAAGCATTAAAATAATTAAGATACTGTTAAAAAAAAGATTTGAGAAGGTTCGGAAATATGGAAAAGCTGGTATGGAATTAGTGCAAGAAAAACATTCTATAGTACAGGTAATGCCATTCACAACAGGGTTTAGGCAAACCCAGTCTTGTCAAATAAACCTGATTTCACCCTTTAACAGAGCACAGATTTTGCTGATCAAGGGAACCGTGCAGATGCAATAAGCTTTGCTTTTCCTGAGGCATTTGATTCATTCGGGGGAAACACTGAGATAAAATAAACACTCTACAGTACCAGTAGCGCACATATCAAATGGAATAAAACCGGTGAACTGACAGATCTGAGAAATCAATTGCTAACAGGTCATTATCACTGAATGGGGCTGTTTCTAGTGGGGTTCTGCAGGATCAGTTCTAGGATCAATGCTATTCAATATTTTCATCAATGATCTGAGAGGACATAGAAAATCACTGCAGATAAAATTCTTCAGATGACCCAAAGATTGGCAGAGGGTGAAAATGAGGACAGGGAAGGCACACCGATTGATCTGGAGCATTGGTAAGAGTGTCCCATGAAAAAGAAAAGTTTCAGTACAGTGAAATGCAAACTTATCCTCTCGTAACAGGAAATGCAAGCCTGACCCACAGTCTTGGACACTGTATTATGCAATGCACGGATCCTGAACAGGATTTAGATGTCAATGTGTAAAACCAACTCATTGTGAGCTCCCAGTGTGCTGCTGTGGCCAAAAGGACTGATATGATCCTTGGATATATAAACAGGGAGTGGTGAGATGGAGCAGGGGAAGGATCTTACCTCTGCACATGGCACTAGTGAAACCAATTGCATCCATTTTTGGGGTCCGCATTTTAAAAGGATGTTGAAAAATTGGAGAGGGGGCTGAAAAGAGCCACAAAAATAATTGGAGGCTGAAGAAAAAGCCGGACCATGAAAAACTTGAAGGATTTCATCTATTTAACTTATAAAAAAAACCTGATAAAGCAGACACTTTCATTGGGAGATAACTGTGGATAGCAATGGGCTGTGTAATCTAGAGGAGAAAGGCAAAGCAAGGCCAAATGGATGGAAGCTGAACATGGACAAATTCCGGCTGGAAATAATGACCACGTGTTCAGCACTGAGGGTGATTAACCATTGGAATAAACTGAGAAGGGAAGTGGTGGACTCTCCAGCTCTCCATGTAGGCAGATCCAGGCTGAGTGCTTTATTGCAAAATCTGCCTGAAGACTTATCTACAATGAAAATGCTATAGCAGCGCTGCCTTGGTGCTTCTGTGTAGACACTACTTACACCAAAGACAGGGCTCCTTCCATCAACATAGATAATCCACCTCCCCGGGAAGCGGTAGCGAGGTGGATGGAAGAGTTCTTAAGTCTACATCTTCATGTCTACACCAGGGTTAGAGTGATGTTTGGATTTTGTTGTTGTTTCAAAATAGGCAAATGCAACATTAGATTGTATTAGCAGAGGCATAGCCTGCAAGTCATGGTATGTGATAGTATTCCTCTGTGAAGGACTGATTTGGTCTCAGCTGGAGTACTGTGTACAGTTATGGCCACCAGTGCATGGGAAGGATGTATAGAAACTGGAAAGGATCCAGAGGTGAGTGACAAAGATGACTAAAGGGATGGACTACAAACCATACGACCAAAGGTGGATGGAACTGGTTATGTTTAGTGCGGAGAAGAGGAGATCAAGTGAGGATGTGATAACATTCTTCAAACACTTGAAAGGCTGCCATAAAGAGGTGGAGGAAAGCGGTTCTGTCTTACCACAGAGGCCAGGACAAGAAGCAATTGTTTCAAACTTCCACCATAACAGATTTCAAATAAATTTTAGGAAAAACTTCCTAACTGTAAGAAGAGGACGACAGTGAAACTGTGGATAGCCCTTAGTCTTCAATGACTAAGACACACATCAATAAGAAGACTTAATTTTCAATTGCTGGGAAGTTTGTCAAATTTTAGGTATTTAGACTGATATTTCCCATGCTGGGTGTCTGCTTCTGGCTGAATTGTCTGTTGAAAGTTTATGGCATAACAGCTCAGCCAATTTATCAGATGAAGCTTGGAGAAAATATGTCTTACCTATGTTGAAAAATTCTTATAATTGTTCAGCGAGGAGGTGACGGTGTCTGTGTATTAACACACAGCTGGCGCCTGAAGTCTTTACTCAGTTCTTATTCCAAGGGGCGTTTTGCTTCAGTGGGGTCTCAGCAAAGTATGTGTCCCAGCCTCAGAATATGGCCTTGTACTGTACATCTCTTAAAACCTTGCATCCTGAAGGATCCCCTGTGCCAATGAAATGCAGCCACTTTGGTGCTGGAGGCCATCAGCTGGGTTGGGCAGGGGTGCACAGAAAATAGTGACATTTTGACCAGTGATGCTGTGAAAGGACCACAGTGAAAGGACCACAGACTTGCTCTCTAACCCATCATTCCCATGTTGCACTAGGTTTGTGGAGCAGGTGAGCTTCTCAGCAAGAGATGGGTACCTGTGAATTCTGAATGGGAAGTGTCCTCGCTAGGAATCCCCCTCAGGTAGCCGTGTCCCACGCCTCTCTCACTGCAGCATCTATAGCAATATCCAATGCCAAGAACCAGCACAGGGATTTTCACCATTTATAATATAGCTCTGCGACGTTCCAGTGGGATTTACTTGGCCTCTAAGGAAGAACCAGCATTTGAGTGAAAACAGGGTGGAGACAAGCCTGTCTCAGCTTCTCTACTAATTATCCAGCTTTAGGAGAAAACAGTAATTAAGGGACCTTCCCAAAGGGAGATGAGAACTTTTGGGCTCTGTGCTGAGTCAGAGAGGAATTGCCTATTCTGTGTATTTGTGTATATTTTAAAAATGTAGTGGATTAGCAAGAAAACAAGGGATAATGCCTAGATCTCCTTTGGGGCTAACATCTTGTAAATGCCCAGGATAACTGGGTAAATAGTAGAGAGACAGATCTGGAGGAGACAACTGAGAGGAAACTTGAACACTTCTGAAGGTATAGTGGACTGTCGCAAATGGATCACATATCAGTAAATCTCACCAGTAACTATGATCAGACTGTGCAGCATCTTTTATTGAAGGTTCTTCAAAATACCAACCAAAGGAAAGTCACTATGAACATAACCTTGTTATACAGATAGATAAACTGAGGCATGGGGAGATGTGATTTAGCCAAAGTTAGGCAGAAAATGACAGACAGAATCCATCACTCCTGACTTCCCTGATGTAACCATGGTCTCCCCATAGGGCTTCTTGTTTACTACTCCAAGTATTTCCAAGACCTTTTCCCAAATATCGTACATGTTACACCTTTTCTTAGGATTTACTATAAGTACCAAATTTTCTGTTATAATGTTTAGCATTAGCAACAAATTTTGCATCATGAGATTTAACAATAACACAAAATCTTTTATCACAGGTAGACATTTCCAGGTATTCTTATTATTCCACACTTTCCATGGACAGTTTCCTTTGTTCAAAACCCTTTGTGTCATTCAATCCTCCCTGATCATTAACATGTTTAATTACTGATTTTCCTTTCCCCTTAGTGTTCCCTTCAGTGGGAATCTCAGTCTAAGGTCATTTTTGGTGTCTCGGTATTCCAGTGTCTGGTGAGGTAAGGTTGTAAGGGGACTTTTTGTGTTGGCTAGTTCCCTGTGGAGCAGCTTCCCAGCCCCAGGGTTATGCCCATGCAAAAATTAAACCCGTCCCCATCTCATGTTTTCCTTGTGATCCCCACTCCCAGTACTGCAACCTAGAGAGTTGTGATCTGTGCCATTTGGGCTGAGAAATGTGTTTTCTCCCAGTAGCTCTTTCATAGCTGCTTTCTATGCCCTCCAAACCCAGGGAATTTTCTCCTCTCCTCTTTCAGGTGGATCATTAACATTTTAACAGGCAACCATTTATTCCTTAGGATTCACATCCTGTCTTAAAGAGACAGAGTTAGTTTTCACAAGCACATGATGGACAAAGTCCTGAAAAATTGGGAATTCGGTAGGATTACACTCTGTCACCCTCTGCCTATCACTGAGAGGTCAGTTGTGTGACTCCTTCCCTCCAAGAGGTCAGTTACACAGTTCTGTCTCACAGCCAGAGCCACAGGAAGTGTGCCTTGGTGCACAGATGCTTAATCAGCCATTCCGCCCTGGGCATCCTCCCACCATGTGCCAATGAAGGGACATTCCTGTACTCTGACTATCACACTTCCATCTTGCACAGGCCCATTCCTCCAGCATTCATACAATCAATCACAGAATCATAGAAGATTGGCAGGGATGGTGTCCCTAGCCTCTGTTTGCCACAAGCTGGGGATTGGCCACAGGGGATGGATCACTTGATGATTACCTGTTCTGTTCATTTTCTCTGGAGCATGTGGCACTGGCCACTGCCAGCAAACAGGATACTGGGCTAGATGAACCTTTGGTCTGACCCAGTATGGTCCTTCTTATGTTCTTACGTTCTTAAGCGTAGGTTTGGAAGAGACCTCAGAAGGTCATCTACTACTCCAACCCCCTGATCAAAGCAGGACCAACCTCAACTAAATCATTCCAGCCAGGGCTTTGACAAGCTGGGCCTTAAAAAAACTCTAAGGATGAAGATTCCACCACCTCCCTAGGTAACCCATTCCAGTGCTTCACCACCCTCCTAGTGAAATAGTGTTTCCTAATATGCAACCGAAACCTCCCCCCACTGCAACTTGAGACCATTGCTCCTTGTTCTGTCATCTGCCACCACTGAGAACAGCTGGGCTCCATTCTCTTTGGAACCCATCTTCAGGTAGTTGAAGGCTGCTATCAAATCCCCCGATTTGGCTGGTCCTGTTCTCGGACCACTATCTGGTGGCTATGATGGTTTCTCTCTTGTCAGAGAGCCAGACTGGGCTACTGGAATTTCGAGAATAGGCTGCTGGAGAATGTGGGCTTCGTGGCATCCTTGCAGGGGTTCTGGAAGGCCTGGCAGAGGAAGCATCATGCCTTTCTCATGGCATGGCATTTGTAGGTTGTGGGGAAGCTGCACACCTGGCTATTCTGCTGTGACTGCATCCATGGCAGCAGCCAGCAGAGTGATGTGGTGAGAGGGTTTTTGGAGCGGGTGGTCTTGGAAATGGAGAGGTATCTGGCCTCTAGTCCTGGGGATCCATCCCTCTGCAGAGCATGCCAGGAGAAGAGGGAGGAGCTCCAGGCCCTGGAGGACTATTGGTCCTGGTGTAGCCCAGTGGGCCAGCTTACCTGTATTATATTCATTGCTTTGTTATTTTGCTTTATTATATTTAGTAGTAATGCAAGAATCCTACAGGCTTTTATCCTGTAAGATTTGGCTTTAGTAGATAGTGTGAGGCCTGAGGCCTATAACCTTTGGTATAGATAAATGTAAGTAACTCATACGTTATAGAGAACAGACAGTGGCATGCCAGAGGGGGAACTTCGTCCAGTATACTGACATCAGCCACCCACAGAACACAGCTGACACCAGCACAGAACATCGCTGACACCAGCATCCGGAAGGTTCCGGACAAAATGTCTGACCACAGTCTGTTGCTGGACTTCTGCATCAATTATCTTTTTACTCTTGAAGCCAGTTCCATTCTTCTTGTTTTGTTTTTATCATGGGGTGTTTTTGGCTTTAAGATTAAGGAATGTTAGGTGAATCTCCTCCTCCGCCACACACACACACACACTCCACCTCTAAACTCCCTTGCAGAAATCCCATTAGCCGTTCCTGTTCACTAGATTTTCTGGTTACTTAGGAACAGGCTTTTTAAATCCTTGGTCTTCCTGAGTAGCCCCTGGTTAAGGGTTCATGGGTGCTAAAGGGCTTAGGGATCAAAGCCTCTTTAAGACAACTCCCCTGTTAGCTGCTCCTGTTCACCAGCAGATAAAAGTCAGGTAACAGACCCCCCCCATTATCAGCCAGAGCCCAGAGATATAAGAGGAGGAGGTGACAATTTCTGTGCATTAACACACATCTGGCTCCTGAGGTCTTTACTCAGTTCTTATTCCAAGGAGAATTTTGTCTCAGTGGGACTTCATTTTACCTGAATTAATAACCAGATTAATGTGCACTGCTTCTTACCCAGCCAGATCAGCTCTCAGCTGCAGTGAATCACAGCGATTGCCACTGAAGTCAATAGAATAACAGCCTGTAACTAGGGGTGCTCCTGGGGGACATTACTGAGAGTATTAATTCAGGACAACTTGCTTAGAGCAGGGCAGTCACCGCCCAAGGCTGGGGTGTCCTTCACTACTAAGGCACATCAAGCTAGCTAAACAGAGAGGTCTTCAGTTTCACCCCACTGGGTAACCAGAAGTCACACAAGCAATTCTCTTAGATGCCCCAGTTCCCTTGTATCACCACCAGTAGCACTCCTTATAGAAACAAATGCTTATGAAAACCAATGTCCCCAATTAAAGGTTCTTCTGATCCCAAAAGATCAAGCCCCAGATCCAGGTAAATATACAAATCAGATCTTACTCCAAAATCATGCTGTTGCCAATCTTTAGAATCTAAAATCTAAAGGTTTATTCATAAAAAGAAAGAATTATAGATGAGAGTTAAAATTGGTTAATTGAAATCAAATACATACAACACTTTCAAAGTTCTTGGTTCAGGCTTATAGCAATGGCGGAATAAACTGTTGGCTCAAGACAAGTCTCTGGAGAACATCAACAGATTTGGATGGGTCGTTCAGTCCTTTGTTCAGAGCTTCCGTTTCTAGCAAAGTTTCTCCAGAGGTCAGAAGCAGGATTAAAGACAAAATTGTGGGGTTTCCAGGGCCTTCTATATCCTCTGCCATGTGGAAGGATCCGTTTATTATGACTTCAGATATAAAAATGATACATGCACACAAATAGCATAACTATAACCAGTGGATCATAAGCTTTTCATAGACACCTTACTTGATCATCTTTTTACAAGATTTGTTGCAACTATAGGACCTCGATTGCAACAATGATCTGTACAGTCACCGTTTATTTAGATCATACCACACAGCCGCCTAAGCATTTGTAACTGGCACCTAGGGTGTAATTCACAGTAGAAGTGGCAGAGAGAGGAGGTGTGTGTGTTGGTGAATTACAAATGAAACAGAGTGATGGACCCTGTTGTGGGTCATGCACGCCCTGTACCCTTTTCGAATGCTGTACAGGTAATTATAGGCCCATGGGCAAGTCTGCTCAACCCCTCTGGGTCTCAGAGTAATGTGTTCTAACAGCCAAAGTCAATCCACTTGCCCTCTTTATCAGGACTGTGTGGCTCAGAAGCCCTAATCAGTACAGCAACCCTCAGGGCTACGTGGCCTAGTGGCCAGAGACAGCAGGACTGGTGAGGTGGGACGTCATCCCAGGAGGAGAAGCAACAAGGATAGGGGGACCCAGGCCCTCCCTCTCCACTGGGTCCCAACCCAAGGCCCTGTCAGTAGTGGAGTTGCCAGCCACTAGCTCAGTGGGGATCCAGCCAAAACATGCTGAGCTAGTCTTCAGGTCTCTAATCACCTCCCCGCAAAGCCTCCCTGGGTAACCTCCTACCTGCTTCTCTGTAGCTTGCTGTCTCGGGGTCTCCCCAGTCTCTCCTCCCTCTGTGGCGTCTGGAGCCTGAGAGTTGTGGATTGCTGCTGGCTAGCTGGCCTCTGCATCATGAAGTGTTGGTAGTCCTTCAGCAGACGCATGCAGCACCTCTTCATTCTCTCTGGGGATCATCCCCAAATGAACTGGGCTGCTAATGTATATACCCCGCATCCAGATCTGGCCCACTCTTGGGGTTCAGTTGCTGTTCTAGCACCTGGGAGTCAAGTCCTGCGTGCCAAGGCCCTGAGACTAGTTTTGTCCTGATTTCCCCAGACTCTCCAATTGCTTCAGCGCACCCTTCTCAGAGCTCCCCCTTGGCCCACTCTGTTTCCAGTTTCTCTCTTTTGGGGCACATGATTGTTAAAGCAACAGACCCAGGCTTTGCAAAAGGGGTTTGTTACATATGGCCAGAAAGGGATGAGTAAATTTCAGGGTAATTGACCTAATTTCAATTTATAGAAACATTGTAGAAAAGTATGTAAATGGTAATTAGCACTATTCCACATGAGAGAGGCTAGAACTTTGAACTGTAGACTCGTATTATTAAAGAACTGGAATAAGATAGTGATTGTAGTAGTCTATGTTTACCTCTGGCGGGTTAGAGGTTAACAGTGTAAACAAACAGTTCATGTCTAGTGCTGTTTGCTGTTTATTCAGAGATCAAAAGGAAATATTAATTAATGAAACTTGGGTGTAATATTATCATTGTCTATGTAAGCAGAGTTAGGATGAGCTCTACCCTGACATCTGGTGGTGAATTATGGCGAGTGTGGAAAAGAATTTCAGAGGCTGATTGTGTTTGCATAGGCACACCCACTCTGCCTAGCATAGCCCACGGCAGCCTAAAATGGTTACTTTCACAGCTGGGGGATCCCCAATTTCTTTGTTATTGTGGCAGGAGGAATAAAGTGTTGTCACCTTGATTAAGTAAATGAGGAACTGCAAAACTGTTTTATGATAAAGGGTTTCACTATCAACTAAATAGCACTTGCTAGACAAGGGACATGGGTTCCAAAACCCAATGAATTGAGAGAGTTTGAGAATAGGTATTTGCATTTGGGGGTGTAGGTGCCTTGTGTGAGCTAGAAGCACCAGTTCCACCTACTTCTCTTTCCACTGTGGAATATCAGAGTTGATTTTTGTTTCCCTTAAGAATGTAGATACAAGTTACTGAGCTGAACTCACCATGGGCTAATGGTGCACTAGCACTGGGGCTCCCCTACTGTGAGCTGAAATCACTAAACAGCTGGAATTTTCTGAGCTGAGAGCACTGTGCTAAGTAATGGGGGAGCGTGAAGCTATACTGGGGAGCAGAGCAGCTGGCAGAGCGGAGTGGAGCAGTTTGTGGAGCCATGGAGTGAGTAGAACTGAGCAGTTTGTGAGGAAGGGGGAGGAGCAGAGTGGAGTGGCTGGTATAGCGGAGCAGTTCGTGGAGAAGGCGGAAGCAGAACCCCACGGAGAGGCAGGGCAGTTGGCCCCGGACCACGTAAGGTGTCCCTTCTAGCCAGGCAGTGGGGGGTACCTCCGCAGATAGACTCTCGAACTCTGTCACAAAACTGTGGTCTCCAGTTACACCTTTAACTACACTGACATTGAATATTTTGACTATATAGACTAATTCTGAAAGAACTCTATGTAACTACAAAGTCCACCATCTCTACTATACAACTGGCATAAAAATTCTATTCATGACCACATGTATAATGATCTTTTAAGCAACACTCTCTCTCTTTTATTTTTTAATAAATCTTAGTTTAGTTAATAAGAATTGGCTGTAAGTGTGTATTTGGGTAATATTTGAAATATTCATTGACCTGGGAGATGATGTTTCCGATCCTTTGGGATTGGTAGAACTTGTTCATGATGGACAAGAATCTCATAATCATCATCATACTTGACTTGGCTTTCTGGGTGGAAACCAAAGTCTAGATTGTTTTTAAGGGAACTGCCTTTTGTATTCGGTGTAACCAGTAAAGCATTGTGAAAGCTATTTTGTTGTTTTCCTGGGCAACATAAATGATTAAGGCGTGGAACACCTTGCGTATGGGGATGGATAAATAGACTGGGACTCTTCAGCTTGGAAAAGAGATGATTAAGGGGTATGAGAGAGATCTATAAAATCATGACCAGTGTGGAAAAATATAATACGGAAATGTTATTTACTCCTTCACATATCCCGAGAACTAGGGGTCACCCAATGAAATTATTAGGAAGCAGATTTAAAACAAAAAAAAGGAAGTATTTATTCACAGTCAACCTGTGGAACTCTTTGCCAAGGGATGTTGTGAAAGCCAAAATGATAAGAGTTCCAATAAAAACTAGATAAATTCATGGAGGACAGGTCAATCAATGGGCAGGCATGGTATCCCTCGTCTCTGTTTGCCAGAAGCTGGGAGTGAGTGATAGGACACTAATAACTTGTTCATTGCCTATTTGATTCATTCCCTCTGAAGCATCTGTAATTGGTCACTGTTCTGTGATGTTACCCTCTGGTGTTATCTACACTGGTGACCTGCTAAGCCACTCCAATCCTTGACTCTGGGTGCCAGCTTTATCCTGCTCTGCTGTGATAATCCCCACTCCTGGGCTGTTCACACACAGCCTCTGGCATGTAAACTGCTCTGAGCTACTTGCAGGTGAATGACACTAGCCAATATCTCTGGTCCCAGACACAACCCTAGCAACCTCTGTCTTGCAGTGTGCAGTTATGCCCACTGGATGCTGCAAGCTTATATTAGTTCATCAATTTAACAAATAAATCGATATTGTCTGCCCCCCCATCCCCCACTGAACTTTGGGGTACAGATGTGGGGCCCCCTTGAAAGACCTCCAAGCTTATTTTTAGCAGGTTAGGTTAAAACTTCCCCAAGGAACAGATCCTTTCCATGTCCTTGGATGGTATGGCTGCCACCACTAAGTAATTTAGACAAAAATTCAGGAAAAAGGAGTACTTGGAGTCCCAAAATATTCCTCCAAGCCTCTTCACTCCCTTTCCTGGGGAGGCTTGAGAATAATATGCTAACCAATTGGTTGCAATGTGAGCACAGACCAAATCCCTTGGTTTTTAGGACACTGAAAATCAATCAGGTTCTTAAAAGAAGAATTTTATTTTTTTAAAAGTAAAAGAATCACACCTGCAAAAATCAGGATGGAAGGTAACTTTGCAGGGTAAATAAAAAGATTTATAACACAGAGGATTCCGCTCTGACTCTGCTTTCCAGTTACAAAACAGGAATGAAATTATCTCTTAGCACAGGGAAAATTCACAAGCTAAAACAAAGATCATCTAATACATTTCTTTGCCTTTCTTACACTTTTTGTAATCATAGATGCTCATTTCAGGTATGTTTCTACAAGATGTTTTTCCTGCCTGGACCCTCTCTCTGTGCAGAGAGGGAACAAATAAAGAGAGTGCAACCCTCCCTCCTCCCAGACTTGAAAGTATCTTCTTTCCCTATTAGTCCTTCTGGACATGTACCAACTAGGTAAATTGAACTGGTTAACCCCTTACAGGTGAGGAAATTCAGTACAGCTACCCTATGTATATTTATGACAGATATGTACCAGGCTTGTTATCCTAAGGGGGGCTTCTGCCACACTTCATACCAAACACACTGCTTCAGATAGAATAATCAAACAAATTTATTAACTATAAAGATAGATCTTAAGTGATTATATGTCAAAGCATAACAAATCGGAGTGGTTACTTCAAGAAAATAGCAAAGAGTCCTGTGGCACCTTATAGACTAACAAACATATTGGAGCATGAGCTTTCGTGGGTGAATACCCACTTCGTCGGAGGCATCTGATGAAGTGGGTATTCACCCATGAAAGATCATGCTCCAAAACGTATGTTAGTCTATAAGGTGCCACAGGATTCTTTGCCTCTTTTACAGATCCAGACTAACAAGGCTACCTCTCTGATTCAAGCACACAGTCTAAACTCTCAACCCTATTAGACAGGGCAGCAATGAGATGAAGCAGTTTTTCTCGCCCCACTGGATATTGCAGTCCTTAATATACAGGTTTGTTCCTTAAACCCGGGCCAATCTTCCTGTTGGAGTCTTGTTTCTTCTCAATGTCCTGGTTGCTTGCAGCATAGGTGGGGGCTGGAGAAGGGCCCAGTACATGTCCACTCTGCCTGTTTTATACTCTTAGTCCATTTGCTTGTAGAACACAATTCCAAGCATGTCTGTGGGGGCGCTGCTGAGTCTCTCCAAACAAGGTTGAGCGATTACCCTGGTGTGGCCTCATGCAGGTAAGTCCTTGCATTGTAACTCTCTTGCTGGACAACGGCCATTGATGGGCTTTTTAACACTCTGCCTGGACACTGGTTACTTTCCTTGCTGTTGCCTCTGTGGAGCTAATATCTGGATGATTCCCCAACGTACAGTATGTTTTAGTGACCACCATACAACACAGTTATAATGACTTCATATGTGACACACATCTATGGACGGAGAACTGACTCTCAGTAGATCATAACCTTTCCCCTGATAGCTTACAAGGCATGCTTTTATGAATGAGATCACGATTATATGAAAATGAAGAATATGGGGGTTACAATATGCTCCCCCAAGGTACGGAATGTCACATGTCCAAAAACAGGATACTGGGCTAGAGGGACCATTGATCTTACCAAGTATGGCCTTTCTGGTGTTTTTATATAGAACTGTAACAATGCTGGTTCTGGAGAGACCCAACTGAGAGTGCCAATTCAAGACAAATTGTTTAAAACAGGGCAGTCACAACCCAAGGCTGGGTTTTTTCCAACTCTAAGTCAAACCAGACCAGCCAAACCATGAGGACTTTGGTTTCACCCCACTGGCTAACCACAAGTCACACGAGCAATTCCCTTAGAAACTCCAGTTTCACAGTATCACCACCAGTGTCATTCATCCAGGGGACGAATGGTTATAAAAACCAATACATCAGTAAAAGAAGAAATGTTCTCCTGGTCTCAAAGGACCAAGCCCCAGACCCATGTCAATATACATATCAAATCTTACCCACAAATCACGCTGTTGCCAATCCTTTAGAATTTAAAATATAAAAGTTTATTCATAAGAGGAAAAAGATATAGATGAGGGCTAGAATTGGTTAAATGGAATCAATTACACACAGTAATGGCAAAGTTCTTAGTTCAGGCTTGTAGCAGTGATGAAGTTGTCATTAGCGTCCAAAATATGGGGGTTAGCATGAAAACCTCCAAGCTTAGTTAACAGCTTGGACCTGGCAATGCTGCCACCACCCAAAAAATTAGAGTGTTTTGGGGCACTCTGGTCCCCCTGAAAAACCTTCCCTGGGGACCCCAAGACCCAAATCTCTTGAGTCTCACAACAAAGGGAAATAATCCTTTTTCCCTTCCCCCTCCAGGGGCTCCTGGAGAGATACAGAGACACAAGCTCTGTGAATCTAAACAGAGGGAGTCCACCCTCTGTAATTCCAGTCCTGGAAACAAAAGCACTTTCCTCTTCATGCAGAGGGAATGCAAAATCAGGCTAGCAAATCCAACACAACCAGATCTCCCCCTGATTTCTTCCTCCCACCAATTCCCTGGTGAGTACAGACTCAATTTCCCTGAAGTTCCTCCACTAAAGAAAAAACTCCAACAGGTCTTAAAAGAAAGCTTTATATAAAAAGAAATAAAGAAAAATACATACAAATGGTCTCTCTGTATTAAGGTGACAAATACAGGGTCAATTGCTTAAAAGAAATATTGAATAAACAGCCTTATTCAAAAAGAATACAAATCAAAGCACTCCAGCAACTATAGACATGTAAATACATGATCTCTGTACTCACAACTTGGAAACAGAAGATTAGAGAGCAGGAAATAGAAATCACTCCTCATAGCTGAGAGAAAATCAGGCAGACAGACAAAGACCTCAGACACAAAATTCCCTCCACCCAGAGTTGAAAAAAATCCTGTTTCCTGATTGGTCCTCTGGTCAGGTGGTTCAGGTGAAAGAGACATTAACCCTTAGCTATCTGTTTATGACAGAAGTAAACTGCAGGTTCAAACCAAGTCTCTAGAGTCCATCCACAGCTGGGATGGGTCATTCAGTCCTTTGTGTAGAACTTCTGTTTGTAGCAAAGTCCCTCCAGAGGTAAGAAGCAGGACTGAAGACCAGATGGAGATGAGGCATCAGCCTTTTATAATTTTTTCCAGGTGTAAGAACATGTCTTTGTTCTTACTGTGGAAAATTACAGCAAAATGGAGCCTGGAGTCATATAGGCAAGTTCCTGAATACTTTGTTGAGTTACAAGGCCTATCTGCATTCTCTCAAGGGATCAATTGTATAGCTGATGGTCTTTAATGGCCATCAAGCAGGCTAGGCGGAGTTAACACCAACTTCTCTGGGATGTTTCCCAGAAGCAGAGCATAAGTTTGAAATACAGACAGTAGAGAGCCAATGTTAATAACTTTGACTACAGAATTGATGCACACATCTAGACAGCATAATCATAACCAGCACACCATAACCTTGTCTTAGACACCTCATTTGACCCCCTTTATACAAGACTTGGTGCCACTACAGGACTTTGGTTGCAACCATGTTCTATATGGTCCCAATTCGAATCAATAATGTGACAAAACCCCATATTAATCTGCCCCCACAGTAACCCACTAGACTCCACTCCTCTCTCACTGCTGAGATAGAACCCAGGAGACCTGATGGGGTCTCTCTCTCTATAGAGTTAGTAACAAAGGAAATATATATATTAAAACTTTAACCCTAACCAGCGTCCCTTATGTGACTTGCTGCAAGATGTAAGACAATATTGGTCTTAGAGTTGAATGGGTCTAATACTTATTTAATTTTCTTTCTTTCATACAGGAATAAGCTACAATGTTCATATCAGCTATTTGCTAATTTATCTGCTAATAAACTAGAGTTTTCAAGAGCATAAATCGATCACGGTTAAAGTTACTACACTAAAAAATCTGAAATAGGTACATTCCAGCAGAAAGTGAGGGAGGGAGGTCGAAATGATCCAATGAGTGACAAGGGGAGGGGAAAAGACGATCAAATAACAGAGGTGGTGCCTACTGGGGAAGGGGCACAGCAGAGGTGGAGTCTTGGCAGAAAAGAAACGGTTTCAGGGGTCCATTTACCAGCAACTTGAAAGGTGGAAACCCAGTGAGTTGTACATAGACCAATTCCCCAGATTGTCAAACTGACTCAGCACAGTAAGGTCAGGAGAGGGTTTAATGTCTCTTTAGCTGCCCAATCAGTAATTCAGTGAAGAGGGCCCAGAGCCAAGTCCCCAGTCTGCTCTGCACGGAGCTCATTCTACGCACCAGAGCACCAGGAGAAACATTTACACCCCTTTATGAGTGAAGAGCTGGAGCAGCCTGTTGTGGATCTCTTTGGTCCTCAACCCATAGATGAGGGGATGTAGCAATGGGGGCACCAGAAGGTACACGTTGGCACTGAGAATGAAGAAATGCAGAGGCACACTGTGGCCAAAATGGTGTGTGAGGGAGGAGAAGAATTTGGGGGTATAAAAGATTAAGATGGCACAAAGATGGGAGATGCAGGTCCCAAAAGTCTTAAGCCGGGCATCCTTTGTGGGGAGCCTGAAGATGGCCCTGAGGATTTGGATATAGGACACGGTTACAAAAAAAACCATCCAGACCAGTCACCAATAATGCCACAGAGAAGCTGTAGTAACTGCTGATGCGGATGTCAGCTAGGCCAGTTTCACCACAGCTATGTGCTCACAGTACGAGTGGGGGATAATATTGGTTCTGCAATATGGCCACTGCCTCACGAGAAGGAGAGAGGGCAGTGAGAGCATACTCCCATGCAGCATCACGGCCAGGAGGATCTTGGCCACCAAAGGGTTTGTCGGGATGGTGGAATGTCTCAAGGGATCACAGATGACCACATAGAGATCAAAAGCCATGGCCACTAATATCCCAGATTCCATCAATGAGAAGCAGTGAATAAAGTACATCTAAGTGAGGCAGGCACTGAAATCTGTCTCTCTGGAATTAAACCAGAAGATGCTCAGTGTCTTGGGTAGGATGGATGTGGACAAGGCCAGGTCAGTGACAGCCGGCATGAAAAGGAAATAGTACATGGGCCCATGGAGGCTCGGCTCTATCTTCACAATGAACAGGAAATTGAAGTTCCCCAAGACAGCTAATACGTATATGGTGCTGAAGGGGATTGAGATCCAGACATGGGCCATCTCTAGGACAGGAATGCCCCGCAGGATGAAGGCAGAGGGGTTGGTGAAGTAGGTTATGTTAGACTCTGACATGCAGTAGGGGAGAAGGTGTCCAACTCTGAGGCAGAATGGTATCTCCTGAATATACCATATGTTTCCCGACTTCCTTTATATGCTCAGGGTCTAGGATGAAGGTTGCTATACAAATGCCTAGATGGAGAGACGAAGTTAATATGAGACACTATATGCACTACTGGAGGCTTTTCTCATAGGTGAAGCAGATCGGTCGCTCTTCACGCATTGAAAAATGACTTTTTTACTATTCAGAGAAATGAATTATGAACAGTGACCCTACTAAAGCCAATTCCATAGTTGATGGTGCTTCAAGCGTCAGTAATACCTACATGTCATGATGTGGAAAACCTTAATAGTCACCAGCAGGAAACAAGAGCGTAGGTGCTGTTTTTCCTCATTGTTCCTTAACAGGCTAGAGAGTCCATGCTGTAGGGAGTTCCCCATTCATCCAGGAACTGAAAATCTGAGAGTGGAAAAAAAAAATCTTTGCCAAGACATGTGCCGGAGGGGAACAGCCCAACTAGAACAGACCTCAGGGAAAAGACCTGAGTGTCATTGATAACAGCTCCACCAAAACAACTGCTCATTCGCAGCAGTGGCCAAAACAAAAACAATGTTCAGATACCTCAGTAATAGGATGGAGAATGACCTGATCTAGACATGAATTCAGTTTTGGCCACCCAGTCTCTATTAAAGGATATAGCTTATAGAAAGGAGGTTTCTGAGACAGAATGTGAGAATGAGGGAGGCTGGCATATGTGGACAGAATGAAAAGTCTGAGACTGTTTAGTTTTGAGAAGAGACATAGAAATGAATGGAAGTGATTCACTGAGTCCATTCATTCAGATAGACCGAGAACAGTTCCCAAGCAGTAATATCTATTAATACTTTATGCTTCAAAAAGGTCTAATCCCCAAAGATGAGGGAAATTATCAGCAAATCTGACTGAGAGGAAAAATGTAGAGAGAAAAATGGGAATGAAACTTGGGATTTCTTTAAGGAGAGTTTACTAGATAGCTAAAAAGTAACAATTCCAGAGTCAAGAGAGTGGACAATTTTGGATAAAAACCCAGGTCAGTGGCAAAGTAAAGGCAGCAACTAGGGGGTTGGGGAGCAATATACAGCAAATGGGGGAAATGAAAAATAGATAGCAAGCAATACAAATCAGAATTTATGAAATTTGATAAGCGACTTTAATGACATCAGGGAAAAACCCATGCTTGGCAAAGCTACGGATCACCAAAAGGATACTATTAAGTGTTTTAAGAACAAAAGAAATCCTTGATAAAGGTTTATGTCAATTATTAGGTGGAGGAAGGAAACTTGTTAATGTGGCAGAAAAGGTAGAAATGATTAAAAAAAAAGTTTTGTTCTGCATTTGGAAAGAAGCAGTGTAATGAACTCATAGCTTTTGAGGTGATGAAATAATTTTCATTCAATTAGCAGGCAAGAAGGATGTTAAACAGCATCTACAGGAGAACCTTACAGTTATGAACACCAGGTTACAAACTTACCGATCCATCCCTGACAGGTGTTGGTCTAACCTGCTTGTAAAAATATCCAATGATGGAGATTCCACAACCTCCCTGGCCAGTTCATTCCAGTGCTTAACCACCCTGAGAGTTAGGAAGTTTTTCCTAATGTTCAACCTAAACCTCCTTTGCTGCAATTTAAGCCCATTGCTTCATGTAATATCCTCAGAGATTAAGAAGAACAATTCTTCTCCCTCCTCCTTATAACAACCTTTTAGGTACTTGAAAACTGTTATCATGTCCCCTCTCCACCTTCTGTTTTCCAGAATAAACAACTGCTTCTTTCAATCTTCCCTCATAGGTCATGTTTTCTAGACCTTTAATCATTTTTGTTGCTCTTCTCTGGACTTTCTCCAATTTGTCCACATCCTTCCTGAGATGTGGCTCACAAAACTGTGGACAATACTCTAATTGAGTTGGAAAAATTACTTCTCTTGTCTTGCTTACCACACTCCTACTAATACATCCCAGAATGATATTTGCTTTTTTTGCAACAGCGTTACACTGTTGACTCATATTTAGCTTGTGGTCCACTATGACCTCTAGATCCCTTTCCGCAGTTCTCCTTCCTAGGCAGTCATTTCCCATTCTGTATGTGTGCAACTGATTGTTCCTTCCTAAGTGGAGCACTTTGCATTAGTCCTTTTTTATTTTCGTCCTATTAATTTCACACCATTTCTTCAGTTTGTCCAGATCATTTTGAATTTTTATCCTATCCTCCAAAGCGCTTGCAACCCCTCCCAGCTTGGTATCATCCACAAATTGATAGGGGAGTAGTTCAAACAAAAGTCTAAAAATATAATTAATGACAGTCAACAAAACAGTTTATGGTACGTTCAATCTTTAGGAGGCATTTCATTTAGTGAGGAAAACTGTCAGATAAAAAATGAGCACTATACAATATCAGCAGAGTACACGTTAAATGGACTAAAAAGTGGCTAATTGACAGATCTCAGAAAGCCGCTGTCAGTGGACCATTGTCAGTCAATGGAGGCTTTTGTAGTGGTGTTCTGCCAAAGCCGATTTGATATTTACGTCAATGATCTGGAAGCAAATAGAAAATCACTGTAGGTAAAATTTGCAGATGACCAAAAGATTGGCAGAGTGGTTACAATTAGGGGGCCAGGACAGACATACCATTGATCTGGAACATTTGGTGATCTGGACCCATGCAAACAAAATGGTTTAGTGCTGTCAAATGCAAAGCGATCCTCTCAGACAGGGAAGGCAGGACCGACCCATAGACTAGGGCATTGTATTATGGACCTGCAAAAGAATTTAGGGGTCTCTGTGGAAAACCAACTCATTGTGAGCTCCCAATGTGATCCTGTGGCCAAAAGGGATGATGCAGTCCTTAGATCCATAAACAGGGAAGTGATGAGTGGGAGTAGGGTGCCATAAAAAAGATGGAGAAAATTGTTCTTTCTTCCCACAGCTGGCGGCACAACATGACACAAGTCAATGTGTTCAAACTGCAGTATAGCAGATTTAGATGATATACCAATCTCCTAGAACTGGAAGGGACCTTGAGGTCATTGAGCTCAGCTCCCTGCCTTCACCAGCAGGACCAAGTACTGATTTTTGCCCAAGATTCCTGAGTGTCCCCCTCAAGGATTGAACTCACAACCCTTGGCTTAGCAGGCTAATGCTCAAACCACTGAGCTACCCTTCCCTTGGGAAAAGCTCCCTAACTGTAAGAACTATAAGAACAGTAGGACAATGGAACAGATACCTGGGGAAGTAACAGAAGCTCCTGCAATGGAGGTTTTCCAATAGAGGCTGGATAGTTATCTGTCTGGGATGGTTTAGACACAATATATCCTGCATCTCAGCAGAGCGTTAGACTGGATAACCTTGCGCTCCCTTTTAACTCTGTGGCTCTATGATTCTATTATCTAAAATCCTAGTATAAACCAGGCTTGAGTCAAACACAAGGCATTGGTCTCAACACAGGGGTAACTGGGTGAAATTTAATCACCTGTGTTATATCAGAGCTCAGAATGGATGATCTAATGCTCCCTTCTGAGCATAAACCCTAGGATTTATCAATGAAGGAAGTCAAACAGGCGTTTATATATACTCTGTCTCTCAACACATGAACAAGGGAACATTCAGTTATATTGAAAGTCTGAACATGTAGCACTGATAAAAGAAAATAGTTACTGACATTACTGGAGCAAATAGTGTAGCTGCACGGGATTCACAAATGGATTAGCCATTGTAGGTGGTAATAGTGTCACCCCTTTTAATTAAGGCTGTCTGACACGGTCAATTAGGAGACCTCATTTCCACTTGGTGATAAGTTTGCCTAACTTTAACAGTGACAAAGAGTCCTGTGGCATATTATAGACCAACAGACGTATTGGAGCATAAGCTGTTGTGGGTGAATACCCTTCATCGGATGCATGACAAAAGCTTATGCTCCAATATGTCTGTTAGTCTATAAGGTGCCACAGGACTCTTTGCTGCTTTTACAGATCCAGACTAACACGGCGACCCCTCTGATTCCTAATTTTAACCATTTGGACTAAAATTTCCCATGCTGGGTGTTAGCTTCCGGCTGAATAGTTTTTTGAAAATTTCAGGCATAACAGTTCAGCCAACTTCTCAAATGAAGCAAGGAGACAAGATGTCTCTCCCATGTTGAAAAATTCCTATAATTGTTCCAGTGGAGAGCTCTTCCATCTCTCTACTTTCCAGCAGATAAAAGTCAGCACACAGCCCTCAGAATCCCCCTTCCTCCACCCACCTGGTAGCAGCTAGAGCCCTGAAGTAGAAGAAGAGGATGTGACAGTGTCTGCACATTTACATAGCTGGCTCCTTAGGTCTTAGTTTCAACTCCAAGAGAGTTTTCCCTCAGTGGGGCCTGAGCAAAGTACGGACCACAGCCTTAGAATTTGGTCTTCTATTGTAAATCTACTAACACCTTTCCTCCTGAAGGATCCCCTGTGCCACTGAAATGCAGCCACTTTTCGGCTGGAGGATATCAGCTGGGGCACTCATCCCAAATGGCAAGGGCCTTGGGAGGTTTAATAGTTGTGCAGAGAGGAAAGGACCACAGCCTTACTCTCTATCCCACCATGCCCATGTTGCACTAGGTTTGTTGAGCAGGTGACTCCTCAGCAAGAGATGGTACCTGTGAATCCTGAGATGGAAACTTCGTCCCTGGGAATCCCCCTCGGTTAACCCTGTCCCACACGTTTCTTACCCCAACATCCACAGCGGCATACCACGCTGAGAGCCAACACTGGGCTGTATACTGTTTATAATATAGCTCTATGCAATGCCAGGGGGGTTCACTCAGCCTCTAGAGGAAAAGTGGCATCTGGATGTAAACAGACTGGAGACAAGCCTGTCTGCACTTTTGTGGTCTTCATTCAGCTATATGAGTAAGCAGTAATTAAGGGACCTTCCCAAAGAGAGATGAGAACTCTTGGGCTCTGTGCTGAGTCACAGAGGAATTGGCTGTTCTGTGTATTTGTGTATATTTAACAATTATAGTTGATTAGGAAAAAAACTAGTGACAAATCTCTATAGGGTTTGTAAATGCCCAATGTGGCTGGATAGAAAGTACACAGAGAAATCTGGAGACAGATGACTGAGGGGAGACACGAACACTTTCAGCAGGTACACAGGGCAGTTGCTAAGAGATCAGAGGTCAGAAATTCTCATCAGTAACTATCATCATGCTGTGTAGCACCTCTCATTGAAGGATCTTAGAAACACCTTGCAAAGGAATACCACTATGAATATATCCCCATTACATAGACAGGTAAACTGAGGCACTGGAAGACATGAATTGCCCATGGTCACACAGAGAATGAGTGGCAGGATGACAGACATAACTGAGGAGTCCTGACTTCCTTTCCATAACTTTAGTCTCTCCATCACACCAAGAGGGAAATAGGCTCCCGCTCAGTCAGGGACTGTTCGTTGAGTGGGATGCAGAGGAAAGGCTGGAAGAGGGAGCCTAAGCCTTCGCCATCATGTGGATTTCAGAACTATTTGGAGTTTGCTAGTTCCTGCTCCTGGGACTCCACTACTGGTTCCACTCAGAAACCTGCCAATGGATCACAGTCATTGAGATCACTTCGGGGGACGAGACTCAGTAAAAGCAACAAGAACAGGATGTGCCTGTGGATAGATGGCTGCCAGAGGCCTTACCTGAAGGCAGAGGTATCCCCTTCCCCACAAAGTAGCCATAAAACAAGTGGGGGAGGGGGCTAAAGGCAGAGTAGAGACTGGATTAGTGTTTTCACTGGATTTGTTCTGTTCCTCTTTGTCCATTTCCTCCCAGTCTCTCCTCGGTGTAATTGAAATCAAAGTTCCAGGCTGAGTCAAACTTTCCAGCACTGGGTGGCTGAAGGCACTTGGATTCCCACAGCTGAACTCGCTGCCTGCTCCTCTGGCTCATCGGGGGTATTTCTCCAGCGTAGAGAATCTGGGTTTTTATGCCCTGAAACTTGACTGAATGAATTCTCCTGACAAGGGCAACAGGGGCATCATGTCCTCCTGTATTCAAGTTACTAACACTCTGTAGCTGGCCAGCATGGCGTGACCTTTGTCTGTAGCTAAAGGCAAAGATGAGGGGCAGGCCCTGATTTACCTGCATTATTGTGTTGATTATTTATGATCATTATTTGTATTGTGGAAGTCTCCAGAGGCCGCACTCCAATTCAGGGCCCCTTGTGCTGGGCTCTTCACACATACAGAAGGAAAAACAACCCCTGCTTCAAAGAGCTTGTAAATGAAATTAAGATAAGACACAGCTACTATATTTAAACAGCCAGAAAGGAGATGGGGGAGTAACAGCTCTAAGAATGGGTGATTACGTAGGCTGCTGAGTGGGTGTGAGACAGCGGAAATGCACAGCCCTGCCCTGGTTGGTAGAAATGCGTCCTGGGCTGTTAAGAGCAGATCACGTGTTTGGGGGACTAGACTGGGGCTAGCGAGAACCGGCCATAGAACAGCGGCTGCACCAGACATGCAGCTGGGAGTGGGTGGCTCTGTGTTAGGTTTTGTAACCTGCTTTAGTTCTAATCACACCTCCCTTTGGAGTGCAGACTGAGCCTCCTTCTCATGAATTCCCAGAACAACCTCTGGTACCAGAGAGGAAACCAGAGCAGAGGGCAGAGATAACAGGGCTGCGGTGAGGGAACAAAGGAACCATCCTGCAGATGGAACAACTGAAAGCCCCCAAGGAATTGAAACTCTCGCCTAATGCAGCAGAGTCCCGGAAGAGATTCAGGCAGAGTTTTGAGATATTTCTATGCAAACAGCTGGGTTTTGTAAGAAAGACAACCAGTGCTGAAATCAGGCTTTGTCTACATTAGCCTTCTGTTGGTAAAACTTTTTTCAATTAAGGATGTGGAAAAATCACCCCACTGATTGATAGAATGCCACTGTGGACAGCACAAAGTCAGCAGGAGATGCTGGTGCGGGGTGGTTTAATTATGCCGGTGGCAGGACCGGCTTTAGGTTTTTTGCCACCCCAAGCAAAAGAAAAAAAAATCCTCTAAGAGTGAAAGTGCCATCCCTAGAATTGTGCTGCCCCAAGCACGTGCTTGGTTTGCAGGTGCCTAGAGCCGGTCCTGGCCGGTGGGAGCATAGAGAGGCTATAGGGAGACCTTACAGCAGGGTAACTGCAGCAGTACAGTTGTGACGCTGTAAGGTCTGTAGTATAGATATAGCCGCAGTCAGGCAGAGGGGAGCAAGTGTCCATTCCTCCTGGGTCAGCCCTCAGGTACACAAGGAGGTTTGCAAGTAAACAGAGCCATTCACAGGTCATTGATTCTGAAGCAACCTTAATGGTTTCCACTCAATATGTTTACATCAGTGATACAAGTTTATATCTTATTCTCCTGACTCCAGACATAGAACTAATACATGTAAATGAATGGGATGAACACACTTAGTAGATTACAAGCTTTCTATTGACACCATACAAGAGACCTTTTGTATAAAGCATATTCCAGTTACATCATGTTCACATTCATAAGCATATTTCTATAAAATGTATGGAGTGCAACGTCAAATTTATGACTTCACATACAATGATATCAATACATACAATCCAACAGGATGATTCCTCACAAGACATACTTTGTACAAAACAAAACATAATTATATCATAATCATAATATAATCATATTTCGATGGGGAATGTGGCGTCCAGGGTGTCAAATTGGTAACTGTTAATAATGATGCAGAAAGGGGAAAAAATGTTCAATAATCCTCTCTGTGCTATATTTGGAAAGAAGCAGGATGATGCACTGGGATACATGAATGTCTTTCCATTCCACGGATAGCTATGGAGGATGTATCAGAGGGGTAGCCGTGTTAGTCTGGATCTGTAAAAGCAGCAAAGAATCCTGTGGCACCTTATAGACTAACAGACGTTTCGGAGCATGAGCTTTCGTGGGTGAATACCCACTTCCTCAGATGCATGAGGATGGTAAACAGCACCTACTACGACCATTACCTTGAATGGTTCATCCACAATGTGCTGGCTAGACTGCATGTTAACTACTTTGTGAGTGTTACCCAGGAGCAAGCATATTTGAAATACTGGTAGAGAGACAATGTTCATAACTTTAGGTACAAAAATAACATATAACTAAATCATAACTTTTCCATTGATACCTTACATGATATACATAATATAAAACATATCATCATATCACTATGGTAAGTATGGGTGTTGCTTTGCGATGCTGAATGTCACCCCAGGGTTATGCTCATGCAAAAAATCCCCCCGTCCCCATCTCATGCTTTCCTTCTGATCCCCACCCCCAGAACCTGGACCTAGAGAGTTGTGATCTGTGCTCTCTGGAACAAGAGGTGTGTCTTCTCCCAGCAGCTATTTCTATAAGCTATAGCTGCTTTCTGTGTCTTCCCAACCCTGGTCTAAAGCCTGGTCAGTGTAAGTTTCTTACCCAGTGAGCCCCACTCTCAATGTGGAAAGGACAATGCACCAGCTCTTGTTCCTGAGCAGATTTCCCTTTACACTTCAAACACCACACGTGTGACCCGGTGTGCCTGGGGCAGCCCTCAATCGAAATGCCAAGGTCAGGACTGGCTGCAAAAGGAAGAGCAGATACTCCCAAGCCTGGTGGGTAACACTGAAGTTAAGCTCCCCAGCCAGTCACAAACTGCTTCTGATCCCCCACGCTGGTTATCAAGAAGCAAGAAAAGAAATCACACAGTTCGCTTATTGCTTTCCAGTCTCTGTTTCCCAGTCAGCACCTCGGTCCAGTACAGTGAGAAGCTTTTTAAAAAACTCTGCTCACATATTCAAAATGTTCTTCTGACCCCAAAGGGTCAGCCATGTCACCAGGTCAGTATAGGGTTGGATCTTATCCAAATATCACACTGCCAGCCAATCCTTAATATCTAAAACTAAGGTTTCTTAAAAAGAAAAAAGAAGGAACAAGAAGGGATCTGTTAAATGGTAAAACAGTCACATACATACAAAGACATCAAAGTCCATATATCAGGTTCCTAGCGGTATTGGTGAGTTTGCTGGATTGAAAGTCGCTCTGGAACAGATCCAAAGCTTGGATGGGTCATTCAGTCTTTTTAGAGCTTCAGTTTATAGCAAGGTTCCTCCAGAAGTAAGAAGCAGGATTGAGGGAAAATGGAGAAATTGAAGATGCCTTTCATAGTCCTTTGCCATGTGGCCTGTGCTTCCTTTGTTTCAAACACAAGCTGCCCAGAACATGGCTGGAAAGCCTCAGTGTTCTGTCCATAGGCAGGTCCCTGCATGCCTTGCTGAGTCACAAGGTATATCTGCCTTCTCTCAATAGGTCATTTTTGTGGCAATGGTCCTCAATGAGCTAACAAGCAGGCTAGGCAGTGCTGATGCCAAACTGACTGGGGTGTCACCCAGAAGCACAGCACAAGTTTGAAATACAGACGTACGTATCTATAGCTCATAATACAAAGGTAATACAAATGCACGAAAAAGATTATCATATCTGGCAAATTATAACATTTTTGCAGATACCTCACATGGTCTGTCTCCTACAACTCATTGTGATATTTACTATATTAATATTCATCATATCCTCAAGTACCCCCCAGATTCCGTACACCATCACAACACTGTTTTAGGTAAAAAATGTAAAGAAGATTTATAAACTGCAGAAAGATCATTTAAAATCAATTAGACTATCCACAGGAAAGTCCATCAGATGGAGATAAGCTTCTTCCATGGCCATTGTGTTCACTAATGGGCCATCAAGTTGAATAGTCCAGCAAACCATAATTTTTCCATTAGCACCTCACATGACAAATTTTGGACCAGATTTGTTTTAATTCTATAATAATAGTGAATATGGGGGTGCCAGGGTTTTGCTTTGGAGCACAGAGTGTCACAGCAATGTAGCTATGGAACTAGCGCTGTCTGAGATCCAATTTTGTATTTTTCTATAAGTCATACATCCGAGTCCTGGAAAAGACTGTACCCTGGTCTACACCACAGGAGAAAAGCAAGCCAAGTATCGAGCAAAGGAAAATGAAAGAGTGATTTCCCCACTACCTATCACACACCAACACATGACGCCCTGACAATGACTAGGGGTATGGAATGGCTGCCATATGAGGAGAGATTAATAATACCAGGACTTTTCAGCTTGGAAAAGACAGGACTATGCGGGGAGGGGGAGACATGAGAGAGGTCTATACAAAAAATGACTAGTGTGGAAAAATTGAATAAGGAAATCTTATTTACTTCTTTATATAACATAGGAACTGAGTGTCACCCATTCAAATTAATAGGCAGCAGATTTAAAACAAAGAAAAGAAAGTATTGCTTCAGAGTCAACTTGTGGAACTGTTTTCCAGAGGATATCATCAAAGCTAAACTATAACATGGTTCCAACAAGAACAAGATCAGTTCCAGGAGGAGAGGTCAAATAACAGATATTAGTCAGGATTGGCAGGGATGGTGTCCCTAATCTCCATTTGCAAAAAGCTGGGAGTGGGATACAGGATATGAATCATTTGATGATTGCCATGTTCTGTTAATTTGCACGGAAGCACATGGAATTGGCCACTCTTGGAAGATAGGCTAGTCTATCTGTCCCTCACTGTAACCCATTAGATCCTACTCTGTTTCCAGAGCTGAGGTAGAACGCAGGAATCCTTACGGGGTCTGTCTATCTCTTCGCAGAGTTAGTAACAAAGTAAGAAGATACATTAAAATTTTAAAACTAACCAGTATCCCTCAAGTGACCGGCCACAAGATGTCATGACATGTTAATATTAGAGCTTAGTGGATGGAATATTTATTTAATTTTATTTCCTTTAGATATAAATTAGATGACAAGAGCATTATAACTAATTGCTAAATTACATGCCAAAAATTTGATTTTTCAAGAGAGGAAATGCCCCCTAGAATCACGGTTAAAGTTGCAACCTGTACCAAAATCTGAAATGGCTCCCTTGAAGCTGGAAATGGGAGAAGTGAGGTGCAAATTGTGGGGAGTCATGTCCCAGCTTCAGATAAAGTGATGGCAGAGACAATCCATGATACACATGGAAAACCCATAAGAACATAAGAACGGCCGTACTGGGTCAGACCAAAGGTTCATCTAGCTCAGTATCCTGTCTACCTACAGTGACCAATGCCATGTATCCCAGAGGGAGTGAACCTAACAGGCAATGATCAAGTTATCTTTCTCCTGCCATCCATCTCCACCCTCTGACAAACAGAGACTAGGAACACCGTTCCTTACCCATCCTGGCCAATAGCCATTAGTGGACTTAACCTCCATCAATTTATCTAGTTCTCTTTTAAACCCTGTTATAGTCCTATCCTTCACAACTTCCTTAGGCAAGGAGTTCCACAGGTTAACTCTGCACTATGTGAAGAAGAGCTTCCTTTTATTTGTTTTACACCTGCTGCCCATTAATTTCATTTGCTGGCCCCTAGTTCTTATATTATGGGGACAAGCAAATAACTTTTCTTTATTCACTTTCTCCACATCACTCATGATTTATATACCTCTATCATATCCCCCCTTAGTTTCCTCTTTTCCAAGCTCAAGAGTCCTAGCCTCTTTAATCTTTCCTCATATGGCACCATCTCCAAACTCTTAATCATTTTATTTGCCTTTCTCTTAACCTTTTCTAGTGCTGGTATATCTTTTATGAGAAGAGGAGACCACATCGATAAGCAGTATTCAAGATGTGGGCGTACCATGGATTTATATAAGGGCAATAAAATATTCTCCATGTTATTCTCTATCCCTTTCTGAATGATTCCTAACATTCTGTTTGCTTTTTTGACTGCCACTGCACACTGTGTGGTCGTCTTCAGAGAACTATCCATGATGACTCTAAGATCTCTTTCTGGAGTGGTAACAACTAATTTAGCCCCCATCATACTGTATGTATAGTTGGTGTTATTTTTTCCAATGTGCATTACTTTACATTTATTCACATTAAATTTCATTTGCCATTTTGTTGCCCAATCACTTAGTTTTGTGAGACCTTTTTGAAGTTCTTCACAGTCTGCTTTGATCTTAACTATCTTGAGCAGTTTAGTATCATCTGCAAACTTTGCCATCTTACTGTTTACCCCTTTCTCCAGATCATTTATGAATAAGTTGAATAGGATTGGTCCTAGGACTGACCCTTGGGGAATACCACTAGCTACCCCTCTCCATTCTGAGAATTTACCATTAATTCCTACCCTTTGTTCCCAGTCTTTTAACCAGTTCTCAATCCATGAAAGCATCTTCCCTCTTATCCCATGACAACTTAATTTACGTAAGAGTCTTTGGTTAGGGACCCTGTCAAAAACTTTCTGGAAATCTAAGTACACTATGGCCACTGGATTCACCTTGTCCACATGTTTGTTGACCCTTTCAAAGAACTCTAATAGATTAGTAAGATCTGATTTCCCTTTACAGAAACCATGTTGATTTTGCCAAACAATTTAGGTTCTTCTATGTGTCTGTCATAAACAGATAGTTAAGGGTTAATGCCTGTTTTATCTGTAAAGGGTTAAGAAGTTCACCTAGCCTAGAAGATACCTGACCAGAGGAGCCAATGGGGGAACACAATGTTTCAAATGGAAGGAGGGAAGTTTTCCTTTGTTTCGTCAGTTTCAGTTTCAGCCAGAGTAGAAAAGATCAAGGAATCAGCTTCTTATTAGAGTAATGAGTTAGAAGGAAGGAAATAAATAGGTTTATTTTTATTTTCTTTTTGTAGCTTGTCTTAGCATTAGGAGAATAATCAAACTGGGAGCATCCTCTGTGTTTTGAATCTGTTGTCTGTGAGATTCAGCTTGTATGCTGTCTCCCAGTGTTTTTTTTCCCTTTACCTTTCTTCTCTTTAATTAAAAGCCTTCTTTTTTAAGAACCTGATTGATTTTTTCCTGTTTTTAGATCCAAGAGGATTGGATCTGGATTCACCAGGGATTAGTGGGGGGGGGGGAAAAGGAGAGGGGAAGGAGTACTTCTTCCATGTGTTAAGATCCAAGGGGTTTGCATTGGTGTTCACCAGGGAGTTAGTGGAGGAGTCTCTCAAGGCTATCCGGGGAGGGGAAGGTTTTGTGAGGGAAGACAGAGTTTTCCAGATGACTCAAACATTTGGATGGTGGCAGCCAATTGATCTAAGATGGCAATTAAGCTTAGGAGGTTGACATGCAGGTCCCCACATCTATACTCTAAGGTTCAGAGTGGGGGGGAAACCTATGACAGTGTCTGACAATTTTATTCTTTACCATTGTTTCAACTAATTTGTCTGGTACTGATGGTCCCAGAGGGAGGTGCTAAAATGGAAGCTGCATCTTGAGAGTGGGCCTAGAAACCCAGAGCCAGAGGCAGGACCTGAACGCTGCTCTGACATGGATCCCGTGTGTGGGACCAAACTTCTGCTGGGTGTCGAGCCACGGGAGCTTGAGCAGGGCTGTAACTGCAACCCTGGCGTGTTACATGGACGCTACAGGACTGTGAGTGGAAGGGGAATGCAGCTGGGATGATTGGGCCTAAATTAGCTGTTAGCTATTGAGAAACAGATGTTGGAGTCATTGTGGATAGTTCCCCTAAAGCATCTGCTCAGTGTGCAATGGCAATCAAAGAAGTTAAGAGAATGTTGGGAATCATTAAGAAAGAGATAAATAATAAGATAGAAAATATTGTATCATCTCTGTATAAATCCATTGTACGTCCACATCTTGAATACCGTGCACAGATCCGGTCTCCCCATTTCAAAAAAGATATATTGGATTTGGAAAAGGCACAGAGAAGGACAACAGAAATGATTAGGGGTATGGAACAGTTTCCATAAGAGAAGAGATTAAACAAGACTGGAACTTTGCAGCTTGATACAGGGATAGCTAAGGCAGGATATGATAGAAGTTCTATAAAACCATGACTGGTGCGGAAAAATTAAATAAGGAAAGATTTTTTACTTCTTCTCATAATACTAGAACTAGGGGTCACCCAATGAAATTAATAAGCAGCAGATTTAAAGCAAGCAAAATAAAATATTTCTTCAGAGTCAACCTGTGGAACTCTTTGCCAGGGAATGATGAAAAGGCCAAAACTATAACAGGGGTCCATAAGAACTATATAAGTTAACGGACAATAAGTCCATTAATGGCTATTAGGCATGATGTGCAGGGATCTAACTTCATGTTCTGAGTGTCCCCAATCTCTGTTTTCCAAATGCTGGGAGTGATGACAGGGGCTAGATCACTTGATCATTATCTGTTTTGTTCATTCTCTATGGGGCACCTGGCATTGGCCACTGTTAGAAGACAGGGCACTGAGATAGATGTTCCAATGGTCTGACTCAGTATGGCCATTCTGCTGTTCTTATGTAGACCCCACATTGCAGCCCAGTGGGTTAACTTGCCTTTATTATATTCAGCTTTGCATTTTATTCAGCAGTAATGCAAGAAACCTGCAGACCTGTATCCTGTAAGCCATTAGCTTCAGCTAATTAGCATACCGCTTAAAGCCTGTAAACTTTAAACAAATACACTTTGCACAGATACACGGCCCTGCAAAAAGCCTCAGCTCTCTAGGGAGCTGACAATGGAGTTTAAGGGGGAGTTCTTACCATGAGTACATGATTCAACCACAGAAATGACCTGGAAATGAACTGACATATATAACAGGTACATGAGATACATCTCAGGCTAGCCTGCTTGCTTGCTGATATATCTTATAAGTTTCTTATGGGTTTGATTGTTTGCTTTATTATAATAGGTTTATAGGTCTATATTAGAGTATATTTTGACTGTAACACAGGGGACTTACAGGCCATATCCTGTACGGCAAGCTAAGGAAAATTTAGAATACATATGTTTGGGACCTTTCACCTAGACAGATTGTGATGAGCTAAAGCATAACATCCAAATATAGCTGCAAGCTTTAGCATAGAGGATTCATTGGAATAGGTTGGCATAGGGGCTTTCCTAAATTCAGACCTTTTAAACTTACCAGGTACATCACAACTTGGAAAGAACCGCTCAGGACAAAAACAGCAACTACAAATACCTAACTACAAAATGGCCATATTAAGAAACTGATGCATATGATAATAAGTTAAAATCATGAAGGTAGTAAACTACAGGAAAAAGACACCCCAACCTTAGTAAGATGATTAAATACAAATATGGAAAAGGGAAAAAATCCCCAACTGAATATGCATCAAACATAATCACATCAGTGTAACATATTATAAAAGTGGTTACAGGCCAGGGCCGATAGGAGAAGGAGATGTCTTCCTTAGGAGGTGTCAGAATGATGGCCACTGGCGATGATGGGGAATGTGATGGTAATGAGGAAGGTGATGGCCAACATTTCAGGTTGTTCTGCAGGAGAAGGTGTGAGTATATGGATGTGCAGATGTACATTCTGTGGTATATCTATCTACCTTACCGAGCTGGGGTATTTGTGACTGTGCTAAACATATTAATAAAATATATTTGTAAAAATTAAAGAATTCCTATAGTGTGAGTGTTGCAACTGGGCACTTTGAGATTCTCAACAATATAATAATTTGAATAATACTGGGCCTGATCTCAGGGCAAGAATCTATCAACCCGCAAAGTGATATCTGGGGATTCTTAAAAAATCAATATTATTAATACATAATTCAGACATCGGGCAACAAGATGTATCTGCCCCTTCTGTAACCCACTCCCCTGCCAGAGCTGAGATAGAACCCACGAGTCCTCATGTGTTTGCTATCTCTGCAAAGTAACTAACAAAGTAAAAATATACATTAAAATTGTAAAACTAACTAGTGTTCCTTAAGCAATTTACTACAGGATATCAGAATATGTTAGTATTAGAGCTGAAAAGGTCTAATATTTATTTAATTGTCTTTCTTTTATACAGGAATTAGATACTGCTAAGTTATCTGCCAAAAAAACTAGAATTTTCTAAGTAGCTCCTGGAATCATGATAAAAGTTGCCATTCCTACCAAAGTCTAAAATGGGGATCCCTTGCCACTGGGAGTGGAGGGAGGGAGGTGGAAATGATCCAGTAAGTGACAGGGGAAGGGGAATAGAGGAGCAAGTGACAACTGTGTGGCCTTGGGGAAAAGAAGCAGAGCAAGGGCAGAGCCTTGGGAGAAGAGGTGGGGCAAGGGGTGGGGTTTCAGGGGTACACTTGCCAGCAATTAAAAAGGAGGCAACCCAGTTGAATGGTACATGAACTGATTCTCCAGTTTGTCATGCTGACACAGCACAGTAGTATCAGGAACGGATTTACTGTCTTTCTGACTATCCAGCAAGTGATTCAGCATGAAGGCCAAATACCATGTCCCCCCAGTGATCTCTGCACAGAGCTCGGTCTGAGAGCCAGAGTACAAGGAGAAAACTTTAGGTCTCTTTATGAGTAAAGAGCTGGAGAAGCCTGTCCTGGATCTGTTTGGTGCTCACCCCATAGATGATGGGGTTTAGCATGGGGGGCACCAAAATGTACACATTGGCAATAAGAATGTGGAAATGTTGGGGCACATTGTGGCCAAATCGGTGTGTGAGAAAGGAGAAGAGAGGTGGGATGTAAGAGGCTAAAGTGACACAGAGGTGGGAGCCGCAAGTCCGAAAAGTCTTGTGCCAGGCATTCTTTGTGGGGATGCTGAAGATGGCCCTGAGGATCTGGATATAGGACACAATGATAGAAAACACATCCACACCCATCACCAAGAATGCCACAAAGAGGCCATAGTAACTACTGACGCTGGTGTCGGCACAGGCCAGCTTCACCATGGCTATGTGCTCACAGTAAGAGTGGGGGATGATGTTGGTTCTACAATATGGCCACCGCTTTGCCAGAAAGGGATGGGGCAGCACAACCATACCGCCACGCAGGACCACGGCCAGACCGATCTTGGCCACCACTCGCTTTGTCAGGATGCTGGAATGTCTCAGGGGATGGCAGATGGCCACATAGCGATCCAAAGCCATTGCAACAAGGATCCCAGACCCCATCACTGAGAAGCCGTGAATGAAGTACATCTGGGTGAGGCAGGCACTGAAATCAATTTCCCTGGAATTGAACCAGAAGATGCTCAGCATTTTGGGCACAAAGGACGTAGATACAACCAGGTCGGTGATGGCCAGCATGCAGAGGAAATAGTACATGGGCCCATGGAGGCTTGGCTCCGTCTTCACGATGGACAGGATGGTGAAGTTCCCCAAGATGGCTATGACATATATGGCACAGAAGGGGATGGAGATCCAGACATGGGCCACCTCCACGCCAGGAATGCCCAGCAGGATAAAGGTGGAGGGGTTGGTGAAATGAGTTCTATTGGAATCTGACATGGAGTAGGGGAGAAGGTGTCCAGCTCTGAGGCAGAATGGTGTCTCCTGTATGTGCCGTGCGTTCCCTGACTTCCTGTACGTGCCCAGGCTCTAGGGTGATGGTCACAGTACAAATACCTGGATAGAGAAACAATGTTAATGTGAGACACTACATGCACAACTGGAGGCTGTTCTCATGGGTAAAGCAGTTTGGTCACTGTTCACAGACTGAAAAATGACACTTTAATTATTCAGAGAAATGAAATATGAAAAATTGACCCTACTAATGCCAATTCCATATTTTATGGTGTTCCATGCATCAATAATTCCTACACATCTGAGACTGTTTAGTTTAGAGCAGAGAGAAAGAAGGGAGATAGAGGAGAACAAAGTAAAAGAATGGAATGGATTACATTCAAATGGAGAAACAGAGAACAGTTCTCAACCAGAATCCTCTATAGACACTTACTACTTCAAAGGGGCTAATTCCCCAAAGCTGAGGCAAATTATCAGCAAAACTGACTGGAAGGAAAATTTAGACAAAAAATGGAAATGAAAATTGGGAGTTCTTCAAGAAGAGTATATTAGATAGCTAAAAAGCCATGATTCCACAGTCAAGAAAGTGGATAACTTTACCTAAAAACCCAGTTCAGTGGCAAAAGGGAAACAACTGTTAGAGGAAAAAAATAACTATATAAAAATGGGGGAAAGGGACTATAGAAAATGTTTAGACCAATTCCTAGAGAGCGAAAGGAATCTTTTTAATGTATTTGAAAAGTTAGATGTGTTCATGAAATAGATTTGTTCTGCATTGGAAAGAAGCAGTATGAGGTAATCATATCACATGAGGTGATCAAATACTCTCCAGTCCATCAGCTGTCAGGGAGAATGTTAAACAGCATCTGTGGTAGAACCTTAAAGTGATGAACACCAGAGTTATGTACACATCTCACTCGGAACCAGAGATATGCGATCAGGCAGCTGCAGAGCCCTCAAAAATAAATTAAAAAAAGGCAAATTCAAAACAGTTCTGTCTTAAAGTATTTAAAAAAAAGGAAAATTTTAAAAAATTGAGACGTTTAGAAGACAACGGAAAAGTTGGTAGGGGATTAGTTGAAAAAAAGTCTTGGAATCTTTATGGAAAACATGTCTTATCAAATGAACCCGATTTCATCCTTTAATGAGAGTATACATTTGGTAGCTCAAGGGAACCAATTTCTCTTAAGCATTTCATTCAGCAGTGGAAAATACTTAGATAAAAAATGAACACAGCACAATATCAGTAGGTGAGAAATATCAGGAGGGCATATGTAAAATACAGTCACATGCAAAGTGATTCTCTCAGAACAAGGAATGCAGGCCTGACTCACAGACTAGGGCACTCTATTGTGGAGCACAGGGACCCTGAAAAGGATTTTGGAGTCATTTTAGACAATCAGCTCATCCCAAGCTACCTGTATGATGTTGTGGCCAAACGGGCTAATGCGATCCTTGGATGCATAAACGGGATTGGTGAGTTGGAGCAGGAGGATGATTTTACCTCTGCACATGGAATTGGTGAAACTGACTGTGTCAATTTCTGGGGTCTATATTTCAAAAAGGATCTTTAAAAATTGCAGAGGGTGCTGAAAAGAGCCCCAAAATGAGGGGAGGCTGAAGAAAATGCCCAACAGTAAGAAACTTAAAGAGCTTCATCTATTTATCTTATAAAAATAAATAATCAAGCCAGATGTTCCTGGTCAGAAAAAAGTGAGTAATAACAAGCTCTTTAATCTAGCGGAGAAAGGCAGAGCAAGACCCAAGTGGAAATTATGGCCAGATTTTTAGCATTGAAGGAGATTAACCATTGGATCAAACTGCAAAGTGAAGTGGTGGATTCTCCAACTCCTTATGTCTGGAGATGCAGACTGGGTGATTTTTCTGGAAGATCTGCTTGAGGGATTGTCTACACTTAAAATGCCACATAGGGCTTTCGTGTAGGCACCACTTACACAGACAGCAGGAGTTCTTCTGTCAGCTTAGGTAATACACCTCCTTGAGAGAGGGTAACTAAGTCGATGAAAGAATTATTTTGTTGATCTCATTCTATCTACACTGGGGCTAGATTGAAATAGCTTCACCTCTCAGAGGTGTGGATTATTTTGCTGTTGCAAACAAAGAAAATGCAGTTTTGGGTTTCATTAACAGAGGCAAGTCATGGGAGGTGATAGTATTACTCTACTCGGTGTTTATTAGGCCTCCATGCTTTCCATTAGATAAAAGTCAGGTAACAGCCCCCACTTTAACAGCAATAGCCCTGAAATGCAAAAGGAGGACAAGGTGACAGTGTCTGTGCATTAAGACAAAGCTGGCTTCCGAGGTCTTTACTCAGTTCCTACCTCAGTGGGGCCCGAGCAGAGTATGGTGGGCTAGGGCCTCTGAATTTGGTCCTGTGCCAGACAAATGCAGCCACCTTAGGCTGAAGGTTGTCAGCCGGGGAGGAACAAAACAGAGGGAGCTATTTGCCCATGATACTGGAGCAAACTCTTCACCTGTGGCCAGGGAACTGGGATGTTTAATGGCTGTGCAGAGCAGAAAGAACCACAAACCTATTCTCCATCCCATCACACCCATATTGCACTGAGTTTGACAAGCCTGTAAGCTCCTCAGCAAGAGATGGGTACCTATGAATCCTGTGATGGAAATGTCTTCCCTGCAAATTCCCCTCAGGTAGCCGTGCCCCACATCTCTGACCAGAGCATCTGCAGCAGCATCCCACATCAGGAGCTGACAAAGGGGTGTGCACCATTTATAATATAGCTCTGTGCAATCCCAGTGGGATTCGTTCAGCCTCTAGGGGAGAAGCAGCATCTTAATGTAAACAGGCTGGAGACAAAACTCTCTGTGCTGCTGCTTTCTTAATCCATCTTTAGGAGTAAACAGTCATTAAGGGAGATGAGAACTCTTGGGCTCTGTGCTGAGTCCGAGAGCAATTGGCTGCTGTGTGTATTGGTGTATATTTAAAAATATAGTTGATTATTAAGAAAACTAGAGATAATGACTAGCTCTCCATCAGAGCTCTAGCTGTCTGAATCTTGTAAATACCCAGGATGGCTGGGATGATAGCAGAGAGGCAGATCTGGAGACAGATGCCCTAGGGGAGACACAAATACTTTCTGCAGGTACACGGGGCTGTCACTCAGGGATCAGAGATCAATAATTCTCATCAGTAACTATCATCATATTAGTTAGAGCATAAGCTTTCGTGGGTGAATACTCACTTCGTTAGACGCATATTCACCCCTGAAAGCTAATGCTCCAATACCTCTGTTAGTCTGTAAGGTGCCACAGAACTCTTTGTTGTTTTTTACAGATCCAGACTAACACGGTGACCCCTCTAATACTTATCATCATACTGTGTATCACATTTCATTGAAAGATTTTATCAAACTCCTATCAAACAGAAGTCCCTATGAACCTATCCCCTTTATACAGATAAGTAAACTGAGGTTCAGCGAGACATGAATGGGCCAATGTCACACAAAGAATGAGTGGCAAGATGACAGAGAGAACCCAGGAGTCCTGACTTCCCTGCTATAACCACAGTCTCTCCATCACACCAAGAGGGAAATGGACTCCCACTCTGGCAGGGATGGTTCTTTGGGTGGGATGCAGAGGAAAGGCTGAAAGGGGGAGCCTGAGCCTTCACCACCCTCTTAAGGTGAATCTGAGGTTTTCAGAATGAGCTGGAGTTTGAGAGTTCCCAGCTCCTGTGAGGTGTGAACTCTGGGATTCCATTCCCTTCTTCGAGTGTGACTGTGCCTCCGTCTTATGAATTCCCAAGACAACCCCTGGTACTGGGGTGGAGATGAGAGGAGAGGGCAGAGATAACAGGATGAAGGAAAGAAGGAGCCATCCTGGAGATGGAACAACTGGAAGCCCCCAAGAAGTTGAAACTCTCGCATAATGCAGCAGACTCTGGGAAGAGATTCAGGCAGAGTTTTGAGATACATCTATGCAAGCAGCCAGGTCTGGTGAGAAAAAGCAGCAGAAAATAGCAATCCTCTTAAACAGAGCAGCACTTGAGACAGTGAGCCCCTTTACTATCATGCAACTCAGGATTTATCTGCACTGGCACTTTTGTCAGTAAATCTTTTGCCGGTCAGGGGTGTGAAAAAAACACCCCTCTGACTGAGAAAAGGGATGGTGTGGACATCGCTATGTCAGCAGGAAATACTCATTCAGGATGATTTAATTCTGCTGGCAGGAGAGCTCTCTCACATCGACATAGAGCGGCTACAGCAGAGACCTTACAATGGCAAAGCCGTACTGCTGCAGCTGTGTCACACTAACATCTCTAATATTAGTGGGTAGCCAGGTCAGTCTGTATCCACGAAAACAACAAGGTGTCCTGTGGCACCTTCGAGACCGACAGATTTATTTGGGCATAAGCTTTTGTGGGTAAAAAAACCTCACTTCTTCAGATGCATGGAGTGAAAGTTATAGATTCAGGCATTATATACTGACACAGGAAGAGAAAGGCATTCCTTATGCCAAAGTAAATCTGTTAGTCTTTAAGGTGCCACCAGACTCCTTGTTATTTTTATCAACATCTCTAGTGTAGACATAGCTCCAGTGAGGCCGAGGGAGCAGGTTATTACACATTTTGCAGAAATGTGAAGAGCCATGCGTAGCGCAAAATAGCAAAACATTCCAAGGGTGAAAGTTTCACCTTAGAACAGAAAACTAAGGCAAGTCCTTTTAAGAATTTCTAAGAGATGGAAGTTGGGGAATGGTCCCATTATTGTGTGGAACTTTCCTGGCTTATACACTACCCTGGTGGAATGGGCTAGCAAAAGGATCTGAGTCCTCGCTCCCACTTCCTTTACCCAGAGGCCTCCCTGCCCTATAAGGAAAAGATGTAAGATGAGGAAATACAAAGAAGGAAAAGGGGAAAAAATCCCCTAGTGAATATGCACCAAATAGAACAGTGTCAGTGTAACATATTATAGAAGTGGCATCCCAGCCTAGGAGGTAGGAGAGAGAGATGTCACCCTTGGGAAGTGCCAGAATAATGGCCACTGGTGAAGATGAAGAAAATGATGGTGATGAGGAAGACAATGGCTAACATTTCAGGTTGTTCTACGGGAGAAGGAGTGAATATATGGATGTGTAGATGTACATTCTGTAGTAATAGAGTCCGGCACTGGATGCAGTCAGTTTCACCAATGCCATATGCAGAGGTAAAATCCTTCCCCTGCTCCAGTTCATCACTTCCCTGTTTATGGTTTTTTTTGGCTCTGTTGTTGCCTGACTGCATAATTCTGGTACCGAATGAGGTGTGTGGTTGATTGGTCACTTTGTAACCTGGTGGTCATAACTGTAACATTAGATGCTGTATAACATCCTCATTGATTGCTAATGGACTGGAAATGCCAAACAAAAAATACAACTCATTTTTCTGCAACATTATCAAATTTCCTTTGTCTCTGGAGAATTTGGCCTAAAATTTTTGCATTATTTCTTCGTTCTTAAAATACTTAATAGCCTCCTTTTTTTGTGATCCATAGCCTGGCCAAGCATGGATTTTTCCCTGATGTCTTTAATGTCCCTTATCATTTTCATAAAGTGCAATTTGAATTGCTTGCCATCTGTATTCCTTCTCCATTCATCATACATTGTTGCCTCCTCCCTGCAGTTGCTGCCTTCACTTTGTTGCTGGACCGGATTTTTAGCAAAAGTTGTCCACATTCTTGAGTTATCATTGCTTTTTAGCTATGTAATAAAGTCTTCTTAAGGAACTCCCAAGTTTCATTCCTGTTTTTCTGTCTGAACTTTTCCTCCCTGTCAGTTTTGCTGACAATTTGCCTCAGCTTTGAGGAAGAAGCCTTTTGAAGCACCATCTATCCATTTCAAAGCAATCAGTTTCACTGTTTATTTTCCTCTCCTCTATCATATGCCCCCTTCTTTCTCTCTTCTTAAACTAAAGAGTCACAGACTTTTCAGTCTCTCTGCATGTGGCAGCCTTCTCTACTCTCACATCCTGTCTTAGGCCTTGTCTAGGCTCGGGGGGGAGGGATCGCTCTAAGTTACGCAACTTCAGCTATGTGAATAATGTAGCTGAAGTCGATATACTTAGATCTACTTACCACAGTGTCTTCACTGCAGTAAGTTGATGGCTGATACTCTCCCTTCAACTCCTCCTGTGCCTCTTGTCCTGGTGGAGTACCAGAGTTGACGGGAGAGTGCTCAGTGGTCAATGTATTGCTTCTAGGAGTGATAAATCAATCTCTGCTGGATCGATCACTGCCCGTTGATCCAGCTGATAATGTAGAGAAGCCCTTGGAAAACCGCTTTCTCTCTCCTATATCCTTTATCGAGACTGGGCAACCCAAACTGAGCACATATTCAGAGCAGGTTATTTTCCATCCCATTCCTTAGGCATTGTCTTTGTTTTGGCCACTGCTTCAAAAGAGCAAGTTTGTCGGTTGAGCTGCCAGGTCTTTTCCCAGAGGTGTGTTCTAGTTGGGATGTTTCTCCTGGCATATGTTTTGGCAAAGCTTTGATTTTTTTTCCACTCTCAGATTTTGAGCTACCAGGTGAATGAAGAACTCCATACAGAATGAAATTTCTAGCCTGGGTTTCATTGCATTAAGGAACAATGAGCAATAAACAGTATCCACCCTCATGCTTCCTGCTCGTGTCTATTAAGGTTTCCCACACTGAGCCAAATAGGAATTATTGACCTAGGGAGCATCACCAAATATGAAATTGGCATTAGTAGGGTCAGGGGTTCATAATTCATTTCTCTGAATTATGGAAATCTCATTTTTCATGTGTGAAGAGTGAACAATCTGCTTCACCCATGAAAATAGCCTCCAGCAGTGCATGTACTGCCTCATATTAATATTGTCTGTCCATCCAGATATTTGTACTACCACCATCACCCTAGACCCTGGACACATACGGGAAGTCAGGGGAAAGCACGGTACATGCAGGTGACACCGTTCTGCCTCAGAGTTGGAAACATTCTCCCCTACTCCATGTTAGATTCCAACAAAACTGACTTCGCCAACCCCTCCACATTCATCCTGCTGGGCATTCCTGGCCTGAAGGAGGCCCATGTCTGGATCTCCATCCTCTTCTGTGGGATCTATGCCATAGTCATCTTGGGGAACTTCACCATCCTTTTCATCGTGAAGATAGAGCTGAGCCTGTATGCGCCCATGTACTATTTCCTTTGCATGCCAGCTGTCATTGACCTGGCCCTATCTACATCCATCCTGCCCAAAATGCTGAGCATTTTCTGGTTCAATTCCAGGGAGATCAATTTCAGTGCCTGCCTCACCCAGATGTACTTCATTCACTGCTTCTCAGCAATGGGATCTGGGATCTTGGTGGCCATGGCTATGGATCGCTATGTAGCCATCTGTGATCCCCTGAAATATTCCACCACTCTGTCAAGCCCCGTGGTGGCCAAGATGGGTCTGGTTATGGTACTACGCAGCTGCATACTCGTTCTACCTAATGTCTTCCTGGTGAGGCGGCGCCCTTATTACATAACTGACATCATCCCCCATACCTACTGTGAGCCCATATCCATGGTGAAGTTGCTCTGTGGTGACATCAGTGTCAATATTTACTATGGCTTCTCTCTGACATTCCTCATCACTGGTGTGGATGTGTTTTTTATTGCCCTGTCCTATATACAGATTCTCAGGGCCATCTTCAGCCTCCCCACAGAGGACACCCAGCTCAAGACTTTTTGGACTTGCAGCTCCCACCTGTTTGCCACCTTAGCCTTTTACATCCCAGCTCTCTTCTCCATCCTCAGGCTCAGAATGTGCGTCTGCATTTCCGAGTTCTCATGGCCGACATGAACATCCTGGTGCCCACATGCTACATCCCATCATCTATGATTTCAAGACCAAACAGATCCGGGACAGGCTGCTCTGGCTCTTTACTCATAAAGGACCTAAAGTTTTCTCCTGGTGCTCTGGCTCTAAGGCCAACTACCATGCCGAGCTGGCTGGGGAGATGGTGCTGAGCCCTCTTTCCTGAATCACCTACTGGACAGTCAGAGAGACATTAAATCCTTTCCAGGCCCTACTGTGCTGTGTCAGCCTGACAGACTGGGGAAACGGTCTGTGTACAGCTCATTATCGCATAGGTTTCCACCTTTCTAATTGCTGGTAACCAAATTCCAAAGCCCTGCCCCTTGCTCTGCCTCTTCTGTCAAGTCTCACCCCTTGCTCTGCTCCTTCAACCTAAGGCCCCACTCCTGTATATTGATCCTCTCCTTCTCTCCCCTGTCACTCGCTGGATCAGCTCCTCCTCCCTCCCCACCTGCCCCAGGACCTGCAAGGGAGCCATTTCAGATTTTGTTTAGGGTGGCAACTATAACTGTGATTCCAGGGGCTACCTAAGCTCTTGAAAGCTCTAGTTTTTTGGCAGATAACTTAGCAATTAGCAGACAGGAGCACTGTATCTAATTTGTATATAAAGGAGAGAAAATTAAACAAATATTACACCCAGTCAGCTCTAATACTGACATGTTCTGACATCTTGTGGCAAGTCATTTAAGGGATGCTGGTGAGGTTTATAATTTTCTTATTTTGTTACTAAATCTGTGGAGAGACCCTGCCACTTCCTGGGTTCTAGCTCAGTTCTGGAAGGTGAGTGGGGTCTAGTGAGTTAAAGTGTTTGTGTGTGTGGGTGGAGGAGATAGATCTGGGGTCTAGATAAGAATATCAGAATTGTCATAGTAGGTATTCTGTGTATCCCAGTATCCACTTATTATAACAGTGGCCAATGCCAGTTGATTCAGAGGCAATGAACAGAACAGATAATCATCAAGTGATTCATGCCCTGTCACCCACTTCCAGCTTCTGGCAAACAGAGGCTAGGGACACCATCCCTGTCCATCCTGGCTAATAGCCATTGATTGACCTCCATGAACTTATCTAGTTCTTACTGGAACCTTGTAATGGTTTTGGTCTTCACAAGATCCTCCAGCAAAGTGTTCCACAGGTTGACTGTGGATAAATGCTTTCTTTTGTTTGTTTGTTTGTTTTAAACCTGTTGTATATTAATTTCTTTGGGTGACCGCTAGTTCTTATGTTATGTAAAGTAGTAAATTAACATTTTCTTATTCAATTTTTCCACACCGGTCATGATTTTATAGATCTCGTTTATATCCTGGCTTAATCATCTCTTTTCCAAACTGAAAATCATTCATCTCTCTTCATATAGAAGGTGTCCCATACCCCTAAAAATTTCTGTTGCCCTTCTCTGAACCTTTTCCAGTTCCAATATATCCAGGAGACTGTGAGTGCAAGAAGCAGTTCAGATTAGTCTGGTTATTAATACAGGTAAAATGAAGTCCCTGGCCATTACCGTCAAACAGCCTGCAGCTGCAAACTGTTCATTTCAGTATTAATTTGTGCAGAGAGATTGCAGGGCAGGTGGCAGCTTCACAGACAGGGCTGGAGATTGCTTGAAAGACGTGGGAGATTGTACAGCAGCTGCTGCTGCCCTGTACCCATCCTCAGCCTTTGTGGGGATGTCATGGTGTCAGGCTTGCTGCAAATCTATAGAAAAATGGGCATCTCACCTCCCATGGATGGGAGCGATATGGGAGGGCTGAGGAAGGCTGCGAAGCTCCGGGCTCCCCTTTTCAATGCTTGTGGTCTCCAGCAGCTGCTCTGTATGAAGCACAAGATCAGGAGTGAGGATTTTAAAACCCAGCAACCGCCACCATCAATGCTGGGTCAGTTTTGGCATCTTTCTTGCTGGGGACACATTCCTAGAGTGAAAGAGCAGGAAATTCTGAATTGAGCCTACTGAGAAATGCCACTGCATGGCCAGGGATCACATGAGTGACAAATATTTCTGTAGCACAGCACAACTGCCACTGTGTGAATATATATACAGCCAGACCACCTTAAACACCTTCCCAGAGATTGATCCAGGCCGAACTCTGTTTGCAAAGAGGCTACAGTACTTTCAGATTTACTATGAAGGTGCTGATGATGACTTATGGGACGAATGGTTCCCCAGATACTGTGGCAAAAGTCTTTTGACAGAGTAATGTGTGTGAGGCTGAGGTCTGACAAACAGAAATTGCAGGTGACATTAGCTGAACAAGGAAAGGGAGAGGAATATTTTCACGGGATCATATGTTGCACATGTGATGGGTATTGTGGAAAACATGCTTTCATTTTCCATTGATCCGCACCTCTGCTTGCTTTTCTCCTGTGGCACAGACCAAAATGCAGCCTTTTTCAGGACATGGATGGATGCCTTATGTAAAAAAACAAAATTAGATCTCAGTGAGATCTAGTTCTACCGATATATTGCTGTGACACTCTGTACATCAAAGCAAAACCCTGACAGACCCATATTCATCACTGTTCTAGAATTACAACAATTCTTGTACAAAATATGTCATGTAAGGTGTCTATTGAAAAGTTATAGTTTTCTGAATATGATTATCTGATTTGTATACATGCCTCATTTTTGTACCTGACATTATAAATATTGAATTTGTACCTATATTTCAAATGAGTTTTCTCCTGTTGTTACTCTCACAAGGTAGTTTCCATCCAGTTTAGTCAGCGCATTGTGAATTGACTATTGAAGTTGATGGCCCCTCAGTTAACACAATGGACCGTGAAAGAAGCTTATATCCACCAGATGGACATTCCTGTGGACATTTTAGCCAGAATATGGGTGTGAATGAAGTTGAGCTTTCCCCCTTTGTATGTTATACATGAGTCTTAGTGAACTGTAGGAACACTATATGTGTACCTCAGCTTCCCTTTGTGCTGCACTAATGCCTCAGAGGTGGGAATTGGGTGTGTGGCTTTTGCTGAGGCCCTCAGAGGCAGGAGAGGCTACACAGATATCTGCATGTCCTCAGTGGATGGAGCCCTTTGTAATCTGAGACCCAGGAGTGGGATGCAACCAGGTGACACTTTGCCCAGAAAGCAGGACAAAGACTGGAGAAGGAGCAATGGGCGTGTCAGAGGCCAGGACCTCTGATGTATTTATAGAGAGCAATCATCTCTCTCCCCAGCCTTCATTTGATGAGGCTGAACGAGTCAAGCATCAGAATACTTCTGTTCACTCTGCAGCCTCGTGGTGGCAGGAGAGGAACTGTGTGGTGAGTGGGTTCAGCCAGTTTCAATGAATACTGCTATCACAATCAGCACTTCTTTGTGGTAAAAACAACAAGGAGACCTATGGTACCTTAAAGACTAACAAATTTGGGGTATGGGGCATAAGCTTTCATGGGCTGGAGCCCACCTTCATCTGACAAAGTGGGTTCCAGGCCATGAAAGCTTATGCCCAAATAATTGTGTTAGTCTTTAAGATGCCACAGGGACTCCTTGGGGGTTTTGCTGAAACAGACTAACACAGCTACTCCTCTGAAAGGACCTAAATCCCAAGGACAGAGACCTGTCTCCCATGATCCTCAGGTCAATGGAACTTTCTACCCTGAGTGTAAAGCTCATATATGCATCAGTTAAAGTAGACCTTTCTCTGGAAAGAAGCCCATGAGAATTAAATCCCATGAGAATTAAGGATGACTCCCAACCCTCCCCACCTTCTGCTCCAACTGCCAGGTGCACTTCTTTAATCAGTATTGGAGGGGTAGCCATGTTAGTCTTGGATCTGTAAAAGCATCTGAGGAAGTGGGTATTCACCCACGAAAGCTCATGCTCCAAAACGTCTGTTAGTCTATAAGGTGCCACAGGACTCTTTGCTGCTTTTCTTTCATCAGCCTTCTCTAGCAGAAGCACAGGACTGTGTGGACATCGGAAACCCACAAATCCTTTCAAAACAAACACTTCACGCACTGTTCTTCCCCTGAAGAGCTCTATGTAAGATTGGAGCCTTGTCACTTTTATCAACAGATATTGGTCCAATAAAAGGTCTCCCCTCATCCATCTTGTCTCTCTAGTTGTTAGTCATGTCTCTGGAAGGCACTCAGCTACTACAGTGGTGAAGGTGGGACAAGAAAATGAATAGACTAGAACAGAATTCCAGACATGTGATTCTCAGCGCCCACCCTCAGACCCTGAGCCTGTCCCTCTCTGAGCCCTCCTAGCCAAGAAACAACCTGCCCTGCAGGGAGCTCTTCACATGCCCAAGTTCTCTGCTTCCTCTACTATTGCAGAGAGGGGCAGCCCAGAGCAGCAGGAGGAGTCTGGGGAGTCTCTGTGCCATGTTGTAGGGGTGCTGGTCAGGGAGGATGATAGCCATCATTTTGGTTCTGACTCCATGGATGAAGGGACCAGCAGATATATGTGGCTACAATATTATGCACAAAGCGATGGGTGAGAATAGAGAAAAATGCTTGTGCATAAGGCACTAAGATGATGTGACGGTTGTGTCTGCACAAGCCAGTTTCACCAATGGCATGAACTCACAATATGTGTGTTGGCCCAGTGACATGGCCCCCCTCATCTCAATACCCAGCCCTATCTTGGCTATGGCCCAATTGGTCAGGATGGCTGAGAGTCACAGCGGGTTACAGATAGTGATGTAGTGATCAAAGGCTATGGCCAACATGAATCCGGACTCTGTGGTACTAACTGAGTGAATCAAAAAAATCTGGGCCAGGCAAGCATTGGTGTGAATGGCCTGGTCCCTGAACCAGGAAATACAGAGGGTTTTGGGCCAGGTGGTGGTGGAGACGACGAGGTTGGCAAGCGCCAGCATGGAAAGGAAAAGGTACATGAGCAAATGGAGGCTAGGTTCAGTCCTGATAACAGCCAGGAGGAGGCCATTCCCCAAGAGGGACAGAATGTAGACAGAGCAGGAGATGGAGATCCAGACGTGTGCCACCTCCAGCCCCAGGATGCCGAGGAGGATGAAGGTGGAAGGGTGGGGCATGGTCCAGTTAGAAGCTGCCATGGTGGGGCTGGTTGGGTCTGTTCTGTTCCTCGGCACAGCTGCTTCCAGCCCCTGTAACTACCATTAAAACAATCATTAACCATCTGAAAGGACTATGACAAGGTGGCATTTTCTCAGCATTAGTTCTTCATCTATCCTGTGCTAATGCCACATGAAGAGTGAGTCACAAACAGCTTACTCTTGGCTCCTTAACTGTAGCAATTCAAAGCTCTGTTTCTTTTTCTGTGCACTATTCTCATTAGATGCACTATGAACTGTCCATGAAAAACCTGCCTGAAAATATCAAGCCAAGTCCTGAGCTGGGATAAATGGGCAGACAGCCATTCGATTTTACCCATTTAAACCAGCTGGAGCTCTGGCCCATAGCAGCCAGCTAAAAGAGAGACCTGATTAGAACCTTTCTAATTCATTGTGCATTGCCTCTGCTTGGGAGGAGTGAATATCTGTGGCGGGGAGGGAAGGGAAAGTGACGTGAGGATTACCCTTCAGGCGGTATTGGGTTTGGATGGCTCAGCCTTGATTATTGTGGCACAACAGTGGCAGGAATCTCAGCAGAGAGGACGGGGTGGAACAGGCCCTGGAGGCTCAGCTGCACTCTGGGCCCTTAGAGGCAGCAGGGGTGATGGATTCTTCCTAAAAGTAGGGGGTCTACAAGGTCCTGCCCCCCACCACTGCTTCTCCTCTTCTCCCTGAAGCCCCAACCTCCCTACCAAGCTAGAAGCCAGATCTGAGCCAGGGAATCAGATCCCTCCATCTGCCTAGGGTAGGGAGACCCAAGAGCAGCCCCCAGCCCATGTCCCCACCCCCTGGGCTCCACACCCAGGGCCGAAGGAGGGTCTGTGTCTCTGCACAGCTGCTTTTGTGGCTATTACCCCTGCCTGGCTCCAGTGTCCAGCCTGGTTGGGAGGCCGGACCTCAGGGACTGAAGATCCGCAGCCGGGCCATGGTATGAGCCATGTGGGCAGCTGTAGGGATCTGTGGACCATCCGTCTGCCCGGTCTGGGGAACCCAGGGGGTAGGGACATGGGATGAGTCTGCTCTAGGGTTCCCTCACCATGGGCAGATGGAGGGGCCTGGGTTCCCTGGCCCAGTTTCAGCTTCTGGCTTGGTGGGGGAGGGGACCTCAAGGGGGGGAGGAGGGGCAGAGGGCCAGGCCCATGGTGAAAAGTGGATGGGCTACGCACTTTTCCAATTACACAGCATGCATGTGCAACAACTTGGTAATCTGGCTGTCCATTAGTTGTGATGACTGTCTCTGGTAGTTTGGAATCTTTGAGTCTTTTCCTTCTAGGTTTCCACCTGCCATCTGTAGAGTTGTTCTGTTGATTCCTCCTTCTGAAGAACAAACTGGAGATGTCGCTGGTTTGCGTTGAACTCTACACGGTCAGTTTCGATCAGAGATGGTCTGGGCTAGGAAGTATTTTTATTGACAATAGCTGGAGTTATCCATCCTTTTTCTCCTGGTGACAAACAGTCACCAGGCTCTAGATTTGGTAGTTCTTTGAATGACATCTGTTGCAAAGCTGTTTCTAAACTCTTTTTTGCCTTTGTTTTTGAGTTAGCTACTCTCTTCATATCTGACCACTTTGGAGATAGATTCTTTTCCAATGTCTGAACAGTTGTTCTGAGTTACCTTCCTATCAAGAGTTGTGCAGGAGCATCTCTAGTAGATACTGTGGGTGCTTCTCTATAGTTTAAAAACACTGAGGAGTTTGCTGGAATATTAATGCTGATTTTCTTGGAAAGCTGGGGAAGTTCCAGAAGGCTGTAAAAAAGCTGCTGTTTGGACAATATTTAAAAACTGTCAGTGAGAGGAGCTGGGTAATGATAGGCCTGCCAGTCTGCCGTCAGTTCTGGGAAAGATAATGGAGCCACTACTATAGGACTCGATCAATAAATAAGTAAAGGAGGATGATGAAATTAATGCCAATCGACGTGGGTTTATGGAAAGGGGGGAGGGATAGCTCAGGGGTTTGAGCGTTGGTCTACTAAACCCAGGGTTGTGAGTTCAATCCCTGAGGGGGCCATTAAGGGAACTGGGGTAAAAATCTGGGGTTTGGTCCTGCTTGGAGCAGGGGGTTGGACTAGATGACCTCCTGAGGTCTCTTCCAACCCTAATAGTCTATGATTCTATGAAAACAGCTCCTGTTAAAATAATCTCATCTTTTTTAGACTGAGATACCAAGTTTGATGGATAAAAAAACAATAGTGTTGATGTAATATTCTTAAACTTCTGCAAGGTGTTTGAGTTGTTACTGTATGATATTTGGCAAAAATATAGAACAATGTAAAATTAACATGGCACACATTAAATGGATTAAATACTGGCTAAAGACTAGGTCTCCAAACGTAACTGTAAAGAGGGGAATGATCATCAAGGCATGTGCTTCCAGTGGAGTCCCAAAGGAATAAGCCCTTGGCTCTAGGCTATTTAATATTTTTATTGGGAACCTGGAAGAAAAAATGAAATCATGATTAGTAACGTTTTCAGATAACATAATGTTTGGGGGAGCAGCAAATAATGAAGAGGACAGATCACTGATACAGACTGATCTCATCGCTTGGTAAACTAGGCACAAGCAAACATTATGTTTTTTAATATAACCAAATGTAAATTGGGTGTTATGGGGAATAATCAGCTGAACAGTGAGCTCCCAGTACAACCCTGTGGCCAAAAGCACAAATGCAGTCCTTGAATGCATACACAGGGGAATCCCGAGCCGGCATACAAAGGTTATTTTACCTCTGTATTTGGCACTGCTGTGACCACTGCTGGAATCCCCTGTGCATTTCTGGAGTCCACTATTCAGGAAGGAGGTTGATACATTGGAGAGGGTTCTGAGAAAAGCCACAAGAATGATTAAATGATGAGAAAACATGTCTTTTATGATAGACTCAATGAGCTCAATCTGTTTAGTTTAACAAAGAGAAGGTTGAGGGGGGACTAGATTATAGTCTATAAGTACCTACCTGGGGAACAAATTTAACAATGGGCTCTTCGGTCTAGCAGAAAAAGGTAATGTCTGGAAGTTTAAGCTAGATAGATTGGAGCTGGAAATAAAGTGTACATATTTAAGGGTGAGGATATTTAACCACTGGAATACTTTGCTAAGGAATGTGGTGGATTCTCCATCACTGACCATTTTAAATTCAAGATTGGATGTTTTTCTAAAATATCTGCCCCAAAAATATTTTGGAGAAATTTTCTCGCCTGTGTTAAGGAGGTTAGACTAGATGATTACAATGGTCTTTTCTGGCCTTGGGATCTATGAATCCAGGAAACATATTTTCACATAGTGTACTGCCACGAGGGATCACTGAGTCCAGGAGATTAGTAGGTGATTCCTATGTTCCTGTGATACTATCCTGTATAAGAAAAAACCCACCACTCTCCCTGTCAATGAATAAGACCTATATTAAAAAATCCTGAGGGAATGAACAGAACAGGGAATCATCAAGTGATCCAGCCCATGTCATCCAGTCTCAGCGTCTGTCAGTCAGATATTTGGGGATACCCAGTGCATGGGGTCAAGTTCCTAACCACCTTAGCTAATAGCCATTGATGGACTTATCCTCTGGGTACTTATCTAGGGGTTTTGGTTTTTTTAACCCTGTTATGTGTAACCCCCAAGGAGGTGACCTAGATTCCTGGGGCTCTGTCTGCTGGCAACTCAGGGAAAGGCACTGTCCCTGTTAGGGAGGGGGAGTCAAGGCAGACTCAGAGTCTGCCCAGCAACCAATAGGGAGTGATATGTCCCTCCCAGGGAGTTCAGAAAAGGGGAGAAGCCATTATTTGAGTCAGTCTGGAGCCAGCCAGGGCAAGGACAGGACTGGCTTTGTGGGGAGCTAGGGAGTCCCAGGCCTGAAAGCGAAGTCATAATCACATCACGGTGATGAATATGGGGGGCAGTGTCACAAAAGCCTCCTCAGCTGCCATGGAACCTGCATATAAAAAGTTCAGGTACTTCAAGAAGAGACAACTGCGTGGTAGCAGACATGGGGGTGAGGGAGATGACTGGGTTTCAGTCACGAGGCCAGGGAGGCTCTGGGCTTCTCTTGGAAGCCATTGCTACCCAGTAGAGGTCAGCTCAGCCCTCAGGCTGCTCTAAACTCCACTGAGGCAGGGAGAGAATGGGCCAGCAAATCAAACCCCTGTACCTGGCTCCTTGCCATCCCTGCGCTCTGGAGCACAGCGGGGAGCTCTGCTGGCACAGCAGAGAATCCAGCTGGACCTGTCACCACTCAGATGGCTGGAAGGCTGGTTCTGTGCTCCAGACACTGCTCTGTGACTCAAGACAGCTGGGTTTGATTCTCTTTCCATGTGTCACCGTGGCCAAGCCATTGGCTGTCTCTGAGTCTCTGCACAGGTGGATAATAGCCCTGCCCTGCCTCACAATGGTGGTGAGAGGATAAATACATTCAAGATGCTCAGATACTCTGTGACCCTAAGCTCAGGGCTGTGTCAGGATTCCACAGAGCTACACCTCTGACATTAGTCTATCAAAGGCCACTTTTCACAGACTCCTATGACAGCTGCTTCTGGGGACCCCCATGAGTCCAGCTCCTTGGCGTCTGTGGGGGTAGATGTGGGGGTGCTCAGGTGTGACAGTGAGGGGTTAGTAGTAGATTTTTGAGGCGAGTGCTGCAGCGTCACGGGGATTGTTGTTAGTCAGCAATTGAGGCTGAATCGATCTAACTGCTGAGCAAGGCCACAGGGGGTTCATCTTAGACAGTCTGGCTCAAAGGAAGGAGTCTGAGGGCAAAGGTTACTATGGGGACTGGACCCAGGCTCAGTAAAGGCTGTGTTATGGGTTTGGTTACAGAGATCCCCTTGGGACTATCACCTCATGTTCTGAAATTACCTCTGAGCCAGTTTTCTCTGCCAGCTTGGGACCTCCAGAACCCTGTCTTGTTGAGCCAGACATGCTAGCCTGCTCCAGCTCAGACCTGGGGGCTGGGACATGCTCCAAAAACTGCAGGTTTTAGCTGAAAACTGCTCAGCAGGTTACCTGTCTCCAGCACCCAGACATCCAGTTCCCAAAGGGATCCAAACCCCAAATAAATAGATTTTACTCTATATAATGCTTATGTAGGGCAAATTAATAAACTGTCTGCCCCCTATAACACTGATAGAGAGATATGCACAGCTGTTTGCTCCCCTAGGTATTAATCACTTACAATGGGTTCACTAATAAATAAAAATATAAAAAGTAGGATTTACGTGACTTCAAGTAATAACAGAGAACAAAGTAAGTCACAAACAAAATGAAACAAAACACGCAAATCTAAGCCTAATACATTAAGGAACTGATTGCAGGTAATATCTCACCCTCAGAGATGTTCCAATAAGCTTACTTCGCAGACTGGACTCTTTCCTAATCTGGGCCAAATCTTTACCCCGGGTATTTTCTTTATTAGATCCAGCAGACATCTCAGGTGATAAGCAGGGATTTTCTCATGACTGGCAGCCCCTCCCCTTCCTGCTCCACCCTCTTTTATGACCTTGGTACAAGGTGGGAATACCTCATCTCTTTGGGTACCTGCCCCCATGCTAAATGGAAAAGTAGCAGATCTAAGATGGATTTCACCACCATGCAACATGGCCACATGTCTCCAGTCTCTTCAGTCTTCACTCCCTCCACCACCCCCGGCCGGCCCCCATGCACACAGGAAGGCCTGCAGGCAAACAAACCATCCATCATCAACTGTCCTAACCAATGGGAGACATCAAGCTCCCAATGCCCCCTTGATGACCCCCAGCCAGCGCGACTACAACAGTGACACAAGTCCACATCCCATCTCCCCAACTCCAGACACAGAAACAACACATGCATACAAATAGGATGTGCAGACGACAAGCTTTCCAATCACATCGCACAAAAACCTCTCACATAAAGCACGTTCCAGCCACATCACACTTACACTCACAAGCATACCTCCCCAAGCACATGGAATGCACCATCACAGGCTGCTTCCACAAGAAAGGGGCAAACAGATGGGAAGATGCTCTCAGAGACACAAGGAAACTAGGATGGATCCCAAGAGCTCCCTAGCTTCCCAAAGGAATGTAAGTTGGGCCAGGTCTGTTTCTATACCTCCAGAACAAACCCTGTCTAACTTAAGTTGTTGTGACACATGAGATAAGTGAATGTAGATGTGTGACTGCTGTCTTTTATTTTAAAACCTTTTTCTCTGATACTTTCCACTGTTTGCTAATAAAACTATTAGTTTTAAGGAAGCTGGGGGTGACTGTTTAGCTCTGGTCACAAAAGTCAAATGGAAGAGACTAAGGTTTCCAGTCAGACCTTCTTCGTGATAAGCATTTAGCGTAGTTGGGATTGTGTTCACAACTCGAAGAGTGAGAGAATTGTGATATTCATCTGAAAACAGGAAAGAACCTTGTTTAATGGGTAAGGAGCTCATATATCCTGGTTTTACTGTGACAATCCTGATTTTTCTTGGTCAGCCTCTGTCCTTGTTGACTGCTTGTCGTTGTAGTAAGATGAGGCCCTGAAACATAAACTCTTGCATCAGAGGCCTGGTATGAGGCCTAAGGCTTAAACTAAAGTAATGGTCAAGACTTTGCTAATATAAAGCAAAGTTAAGTTGTGAGCAAAAAGCAGGCCCTGCTCACAGAAGCTGACAAGAAGAGGGCTGATGTTGCTGTCATGGTATAATCCCCACTCTGAACCTTAGCGTCCAGAAGATGGGGTACCAGCATGAATTCCTCTAAGCCTAATTACCAGCTTAGAACTTGTAGCGCTGCCACCAGCCAAGAATTCCAGTGCCTGGTACACTCTGGTCCCCCCAAAACCTTGCCCGGGGACCCCAAAGACCTAGTCCCTCTGGATCTTAACACAAGGAAAGTAAACCCTTTCCCTCACCGTTGCCTCTCCCAGGCTTCCCCTCCCTGGGTTACCCTGGAAGATCACTGTGATTCAAACTCCTTGAATCACAAAACAGAGAGGACAATTCACCTTCCCTCCTCCTTCTCTCTCCCCCTCCCAGACTCTTCCTGAGAGAGACAGTAATCCTGACACAGAGAGAAATCAGCCTCTCTCTCTCCCTCCTTTCTCCCCACCAATTCCCTGGTGAATCCAGACCCAGTCCCCTGGGGTCTCACCAGAATAAAAAAACAATCAGGTTCTTAAGCAAGAAAAGCTTTTAATTAAAGAGAGAAAAACAGTAAAAATTATCTTTGTAAATTTAAGATGGTATATGTTACAGGGTCTTTCAGCTATAGACACTAGGAATACCCTCCCAGCCTAAGTATACAAGTACAAATTAAAATCCTTTCAGCAAAATACCAATTTGAACTCCTCCCAGCCTAATACACATTAGCAAATAAAGAAAACAAACATAAGCCTAACTCACTTTATCTACCTAGTACTTACTATTTTGGATCTATAAGAACCTGTGTCAAGGAGATTGGAGAGAAACCTGGTTGCACGTCTGATCACTCTGAGCCCCCAGAGTGAACAACAACCAAACACTAACAGCACAGCACGAAAACTTCCCTCCCTCAAGATTTGAAAGTATCCTGTCCTCTGATTGGTCCTCTGGTCAGGTGACAGCCAGGCTCACTGAACTTGTTAACCCTTTACAGTCAAGGAGATATAAAGTACTTCTGTGCTATTAACTTTCCTTATCTGTTTATGACAGTTGCAAATATACACATCCCTAAAAGGTACTGAGTACTAGTAATATAAACGTGTGCTAGGATGGTACCAGAACATTCCGGTCCTAGTACATTCCACATAGATAACAAGGAACATGCTGACTTATCCTAAAGACAGTGTCAACAGGATAATAAGATGGATAGAGTTGTTTCTATGGAACCAATATGTACAAGTTAATAGGCGGCACCTTAATACGTAGAGGGGTTGTACCTCAATACGTTGGGAGTGATGTGTAACTTTTTTGTACCAGTGTTTAAAAATGTACTTCTGAGGGGTTTCCTTGTCTGGCCTAGGGGCCAGTGGAAAATCCCGCCACTGACTAAACTGGTCCATTGTCAGGGGACAGATATTTGTATTATGTACAGTAGTATGTTAATGGTATGTATGTTCGGTAGAGTCTATGGGAAACAGTTCTAATAATGTCGAGCCAATGTCAATGATGCCTGTCTCATCTTTAGAGTCATCAGTCTGCCCCACTACAGGGAGATTCCCACATCTGAGCCATTCCTTTTCAGTGACAAATCCAAGGAACTGTCCCATATTGAGGTATCAGTGCAAGAGGTTGTAATGCTGCATCCTATATTCATCATAGTATTGTGATTATGAGAAGTTGATGGCATAATTATGATACCTTTGATACAAGATATGTGTTGTGAGGTGTCATTGGAAAAGTTACGGTTTACTGAATAGGATTATCCTATTTCTGTGCACATATCATTTGTGTACCTGAAGTTATGAATATTTACTTTGTATCTGTATTTCAAATGTGCTTACTCTGGGTAACACCAACACCTAGCCTCTCAGGTGAAGCTAGACAGGGCTGATGGCTCATAAACCAAGTTAACTGACCATGGAAGAGGTTAGTCTTCCTGTGAATGTTTCAGCCAGCTTGTGAACAATGGCTGTCATGACTCAACAGGGCATGCAAGGGCATGGGACCAGAGCTCATGGCACTGAACTCTATATTGGTACCTGTATTTTTCCACAAACTGGGCTGAGAACTTGTCTTAAAATAAATGGTTCCCACCATATGGAAAAACTGTATGAGGTGGGGACTGATCCCCTCTTTCTACTTCACTCCCCGCACAAGAGAATTAGAAAAACCGAGAAAGAAAGACTGAATTAGGGGAAGTGCTGGTCCTAAGCTAAAGGGATTTCTAACCTCTGTATGGAAACCTGGTGCACTACACGTGTCGTCAGAAAGGATGAGAAATTGCTATTTCAAAACCTATCTATCTAGTATGTTAGCCTTAGTTTTCAATTTTGTTTATTTGCTAGGTAATCTGGTTTCATCTGTTTGTTATCACTTATAATAATGTAAAATCTATCTCTGTGTAGTTAATAAACATGTTTTATCATAACCAGGGTGTTTTGATTGAAGCATCTGGGAAAATCTCAGCTCTGTGAACAAAGGCTGTTACATACCTTTCCCCCATTCAGTGGAAAGGGACCTATATTAATAAATCTGTACAGATCCCTGTGCAGTGCAAGATGTTATAATTCTGGGTTTAGACTGCAGCAAGGGTGCAAAGCTGGGGAGCTGGGAAATTGTCTCCTGTTTGTCCTTGAGCGGCTTAGGTAAAGCACTCAGGTAGCTCAGCTGGGTGGGCTGTTCAAGCAACACAGAAATCTGACATTCAAAGAGAGCTCAGAGTATAAAAACCATGATGTCCCGAGTCAGGATTTTTCAAGGGCTCCCATTTCTAGAGGTGCTGTATGCTCTGGGCCCAATCCTGCCAGGGGCTGAGGGAGAGGAGACCCCACAGAATATCAATGACTAGTTCCCAAATCACCTCAGGTTTATTACTCCTGAAAATTTAATCAGCAAATGCATTTTTAAAGGGTTTATTCTCTGGCTCGATTGTGAAGGCAGGAATTCAGAGCTGTGTTGATCTGTGGTAACAGATCCAATAGGGCATATTTCGGCTTCCTGACTGGCTGAGGGCTTCAGCACTCCGACCCTGTAGATACCCATCAAAGTTAGAGGCTACCCATATCTAACTCCTCTGTGGTCTCTGAGTGCCACATGTCAGGCCTCGTAGTCTTTCCTTACACAGGGTGGAATCCTGCTATCCTCCCACCCTCAGACTGCGCCCTGGGCTACAGCGCACTGCAGGCTGACTGTGGATGCTGAGCAGGTCTGTGTGGGTTGGCACCTGTGATTTTTCCCTCTGGGACTGTGGGAGTATTGATGAGACTAATGACCAGCCAGCCTTCTTGAACCAAAATACTGTTTAATATGAACCGAAGGAATAACGTGTAACATGGATGAATAGGAGAGTTTTCAAACAACAGTCTTCACCCGTTTCTGATCCCAAGTCTTCCTGCTCTGAAGGGGACCCAGGCAGGCTGTGCACTTTCAGACTTCCCCAGCATTGTCTGTGCCTGTCAGTCTGAAGAGCTTCTGAGCAACAGCTGGCCAACCTCTGAACAGACTCCTAGCGCTGGTAAAACAAGCTGTGTAATGTGGCTGGAATAAGATCTTCCCAGCTTGTGGCTCCAGTGTTGTCTCTCAACCTCCCTGGGGTGGTTACTGAGTAATGGCTTTTCTTGAACTATTCCTTCCCTTTCTTCTTGTTTTCTAGCAGCCTGCTATTAAACTAAGCTGAACCACACTAGTTTTGCCTTATATAGCCATAACATAAACATCCCAATCATTAATCCGATATAGCCATACAACAAACATCCTAAGAACTGGGTTTAACATACACATTCATTAGTGCAGCTCAGCTCCATGTCTGTCACAATGCTGTTCCCGAGTGCTATGGATTTTATGAATACAGAACATAGATAGTCAGAGAGAGAGATAAAGACAGACAGACAGAGAGCAATAGCCTACTTTCATGTGTGAAAAGAAGTTTAATTCCCATGAATACTCATGCATTTGACTTTCAAATTCACTTCCTGCAAACTCTCATCATGCCTGAATTACAGATGCCGGGGTCACTATGTACTAGAGAGTGAGAGCTCAGGGAATGTAAAAGCAGCAAAGAATCCTGTGGCACCTTATAGACTAACAGACGTTTTGGAGCATGAGCTTTCGTGGGTGAATACCCACTTCTTCAGATGCATCTGAAGAAGTGGGTATTCACCCACGAAAGCTCATGCTCCAAAACGTCTGTTAGTCTATAAGGTGCCACAGGATTCTTTGCTGCTTTTACAGATCCAGACTAACACGGCTACCCTCTGATACTTTACAGCCCAGGGAATGAATATTTTCTATTCTGATGCCAATGCTTGTTGTCACTCTGGATACAGGCTACAGACTGAGAGAACAGAACCTGAGGAGAACCAGTCAGCTATTAACCCAGGGACAGTGGAGCTTCCAGACGTTTGTTTGCTGGCAAATGATTGAATGACGGCTGATGAAACACGCCACATTTTAGGTCCCACTGTAACCTTAGAAATCATCTTTGAAAGATCAGCAGGAAAGAATGGGCACACACGTGCGTACAAAAGTACAGATGTGTTAATGTTATGCCATAACTTTTCATTGTTATATAAAAATATTAGAAACCAAACTTTCATGACAGCATGTATATTGTAAGCCAATGGCAGAGCTGTTGGAATTTCTACAGGAAGGAGCAGTGGTAACTTTATTGCTTAATTGGTATTGCTTTAGAAAGCATTTTAGAAGAACTCCACATACTGATTGCAATGGGTTTGTGCTGTTAACTCTTTCAGTGAACAGCTGTATGATACTGTCTCCCAGTAACTGACCAGAAGCTGTTTGTGACACTTACATTCAGGGTCATGAATACAATCCTTCTGCAATACCCAGGCAAGGCTTCTTAAAATATCCTGACAGAACAGAACCGCCGGTCTGGGTTTCAACAAAGAATAGAGCTGAGGTGCAGGAAAGGGGAGTTTCATAGTGCTTGTATGCATGGTGGAAGTAACTTGCACACTCAAATGGATATTAGTGCAAATCTAGTGTTTGCACTATTTACTCCTTTCTGACCCCAACCCCTCCTCCACCCAGCTAAGTAACTGTCTGCTTTAGCTTCTTTTGCTTTGCCAAATACCTGTGTACTTTTGAATGGGAATAGGCTGCAGGTCCGACAAAGATGAAAGGAATCCTATGGGATGATTGAACTCTTTGGATTCAATCAACATTGGCCAGGAAAAGCACTTCAGCTTCTCTTGAAGGGTTTCTTGGCGTTCAGAATGTATCACCCAGAGCATTTGGTAAGGAAATGTTAATAGACCCTGGTTCTGATCGAATTCATACATGTAAATCTGGAATGATGCAGTTGATGTCAATATTATTGAATTCAGAATCTGGCCCTAAGAATTTATCCTAGATACTGTAAAGAGGCAATGGTAGAATTTGAAGCCTCAGGAGTGGAGAAAATAAAATATATAGCAAAGACAGATGTTTATAAATAGCTTCAGTGCAGGACAGATAAACACAGTAAGGATTTTCACCATGCACCTCCCATGTGTTTTCACATGTCATGATACAATGGGCCATACTCAGAAGTGAAGGGCCAGAAAGGGTGTTTGGAAAGGTCACAAATGTAAAATTACACAGCGCTCAAGCAGGCTGCAGAACTCCCAGCCACAAGATATCAATGGGGCCAAGAGCTTAGCAGGATTCAAGAAGGACAGGATGTTTATATGGGTAACCAGAAAATCCAAATACAGTAGTGAGAATTGTTTTTAAAAAGTCAGAGAAGGATCCTGAACTTTCCTGATTTACACCAAAAGATATGACTAGCTAGTGGATGTCAGTGGAAAATTTCCCTGGGAACAAGTTACCTCATAGCTGCCTATTGCAAGGCTCTTTCTACCTTACTATGAAGAATCTAGACCTGGCCACTAAATACTGAGCTAAATGGACTACAAGTCTGATCTAGTCTGGCCATGCTTGTCTTCCAATAGATGGTGTAAATCCAAGACTATATTTTTGCTGATCATCCTTGAGCTTGTGGGAGTCTCTAGACAGGCACTGAGAGCAGAAATATGTCTCATTAAATTTAACCTAGTCTCCTTTTTTTCCTTTCAGGAAGGAAAGCTCAAAACTCCTCAGACCTACCTAGTACATTATGTCAGCTGTCAATGACACCAAATTCAAATTTGCAGTGTTCCTTCTCACTGGGATACCTGGGCAGGAAGACATCCATCTCTGGATATCTGTCCCCTTCTGCTTAATGTATGTTATTTCGATAGTAGGAAATTCAGTCATTTTGTTCATTATAAAAACAGACCCAAGCCTCCATGAGCCCATGTACATTTTCCTTTCCATGTTGGCTGTCACAGACCTTGGCTTATTAATATCCACCATACCAACAATACTGGGCATATTCTAGTTTGACTCTAGGGAAATCAGCCTTGATGCCTGTTTTGCCCAACTGTTCTTCATCCACTCGCTTCAATGCATCAAATCTTCCATGCTTTTGCTGATGGCCTTTGACCGCTTCATCGCGATCTGTAACCCACTGAGATATGCTTCCATCTTAACCCTGCTGAGAATTGCCAAAACAGGACTGGTGTTTGTGCTAAGATTCGTGGCCCTAATATATTCCCACTCCCTTTTCTCGTGAAATGGTTCCAATACTGTCGAGCCAATGTTCTCTCCCATTCCTACTGCCGGCACGAGGATGTCCTGAAGATGGCCTGTGCGGATATCACAGTCAATAACATCTACGGCTTGTCTGTTGCATTTTTAACAATGGGGTTGAACTCGCTGCTCATCTTCCTCTCTTATGTGCTGATCCTCAAAACAGTACTGAGCATCGCATCCTCCACAGAGTGCCTCATGGCCCTGACCACCTGTGTCTCTCACCTATGCGCCGTCCTGCTGTTCTACATACCAGAGATTGGGCTGGCTCTGATACACAGATTCAGGAATAGCTCTTCTGACTTTCTTCAGATTCTTCTGGGCTATGTCTACATGATGATCCCGCCCCTGATAAATCCAATCGTGTACAGTGTGAAAAGCAAACACCTTCGTGCAAGGATAATCAGGGCATTTGTGAAGTGAAGGGTCAGTTCATCACCTGTCTCCAGCACTGGTGACAAAAAAAACATGAGCGTTGGTCACGACCATTTATTCCATCCTGGATCCTCTTCCCCCTCTGCACCTTCCTGCGCCCCATCTCTTCCCACAAGACTTTACCTCCTCTTTACTCAAGGCTCCGTCTCCTCTTCAAGCTAGAAGTTAGAAGCTAGAAGCCAGGTGATTGTAACAGCTGCCCAGGGAGTCAGCTACTTTGAGGATTCCCAGACCCTCTACATTTTACCTCCCAGAATGTACAACCCAGGGAAGGTGGGGAGTCTGGGGCTCCCCGCAGTAGCCTGGGCTCCTGGGGAAGCTGCTACCATGGCCTGACAGTGAGGGATAGATAGCTGGTTTCTGAGGAGAGTGTTGGAATGTCACAGGGTCATTGGGAGTTTCAGCACAGTCACCAAAGAGGTGTTTGCCAGCCATTCAGACTGAAAGGGTCTAACTGCCAAGCAACAGCCACGGGGGCTTCATCTTAGACGGTCTGGCTGGGAGAAAGCATTCTTAGGGCAAAAGTCACCTTCACACCTTGACCTTGGCCCTGAAACATGGACATGGCTGAGCACTACAGTGACTCCGCCCAGGCTCACACAGGTTTCAGCAAAGGCTGCTTCCACAAGGAAGTGGCAAAAAGAGGGGAAGATTTTCAGAGACATAGGGAAAGTAGACTGTGTCCCAAGAGTTCCTTTGCTTCCAAAAAGAATGTAAATTGAGCCAGTTTTGTTCCTCTATCTCCAGAGCAAAGGCTGTCTAAATTAGCTTGTAATGATACATGAAATCGAAGAATGAGGACGTGCGATAGCTGCCTGCTATTTTAAAACCATTTTCTCTAAGGCTTTGTGCTGTTTACTAACAAATCTCTTTGGTTTAAGGAGGCTGGGGTTAACTGTATAGCTCTGGTCAGAAGCGCTCGAAGGGAAGAAATTGAGGTATCCTGTCAGTCCTGCTTGGTGATAAGCATTTAGCATAGAAGGGGTGTTGTTCCCAGCCTTAATAGTGGTAAAATTAGGATCATAGGAACTTAAGAATGGTCATACCAGATCAGATCAATGTTCCATCTAGCCCAGTGTCCTATCTTCTCACAGTGGCCAGTGCCATGTGCCCCAGATGAATGAACAGAACAGGCAATCAAAAAGTGATCCAGACCCTGTCGCCCATTCCCAGCTTCTGGCAAAAGAAATAAAAAAGTCTAGGAACACCATCCTTGCTCATCCTGGCTAATAGCCATTGATGGAGCTGTTTTCCATGAATTTATCTAGGTTTTTTTTTGTACTGTTAAAGTCTTGGCCCTCACAAAGTCCTCTGGCAAGGAGTTCCTCAGGTTGACTGTGCATTGTGTGAAGAAATACTTCCTTTTGTTTGTTTTAAACATACTGCATATTGTAACTCAGACATAGGTTTGGGGTTTGTTACAGGAGTGGGTGGGTGAGATTCTGTGGCCTGCATTGTGCAGGAGGTCAGACTAGATGATCATAATGGTCCCTTCTGACCTTAAAGTCTATGAGTCTATGAGAATAGCAACTTGTTGAAGTAGCATCCAAGATGGCGGTCTGCTCCAAACAATGATTCATAGATTCATAGAATTTAAGGCTGGATTGAACTATGAGGTCATCTAATCTGAACTCCTGCAGAATGTCACCCAGTTACCACTGTATTGAGCCCAATGAGTCATGTCTGACTAATGCATAACTTGTGTTCATCTAAAGTGTATCTTTCTGGAAGCCATCCAGTCTTGGTTTAGAGACATCAGGGAAATCCATTTCCTCTTTGGGGAGTTCGTCCCACTGTTTCAGCACCCAGATTGTTAAAAATATGTGCCTCATTTCCAAATTTAATTTGTCTGGCTTCAGTTTTCAGCCATTGGTTCTTGTTATACCTTTCTCTGTGAGTTTAAAGAGCCCATTACTACCCGGCATTTCATCCCTGAAAAAGTGCTTGTACACTGCCATCAAGTCAGCTTTCAGTCTTCTTTACTTCTACTCACTACATCCCAGTTTATAAAGCCAAGGATAAGTTGGAAAAAACAGAGGCAGAGAAAGTCCTGGCTGTATTAGTCAACCCTAGAATAACTATGAGCCACAGATTTGATGCCCCTGTGAACAAGACAAATGAGATACTAGAATATTTCAGCGAGATAGGGAATCGTTAATATCCTTATATCAGGCATTGCTGAGAACTCTTCTGGAAAACTGGAAAATAGGGGTCACTCATATTCCAGAAAGGAGAATTCAGTCTGTAACTGGTGCAGATAAAGGCTCCAAGAATGGTCAGGGCAATGGAGGGCCTGGCTTACAAGGAGGCTTGAAGAGCTTGGCTAGTTTAGCGTAGCACAACACAAGGCTCTGTGGGGATCAGATTGCTCTATAAATACATTGGGGTAAGGGGGGTGGTGAACACCAGGGCTGTAGATGAGCTACTGAAGCTAAAAGACAGTGTTGGCACAAGAACAAAGGGGGACAAACTGGCCAGGTGTTAACTGAGGATGGGAAGGAGAAGAGGGTTTCCGACCATCCAAGAAGGGAGAATTCTGGAGCAGCCTCCCAACAGGAGCAGTTGGGGTGGGGCAAACAAATCATCTCATTTTAAGATGGAGGTAGACAGTTTTCTGCACCGGACAATGTGCCGGTGCTGCCTGCCATAGCAGGAGTCTGGACACATTGACCTAGGAGGTCCTTTCAAGGTCTAGGCCCCTATGGGCCACATTCACCTATTTTGCATCAAACTGGGATCTCATGTGGAGTCACTATGACCCTGCTTTGGTCCCTGGCCAATGGCTCTGTCCCTCAATAGATTCAGGAGACATCATGATTCAGCATTTTCGTCTGGAAAAAGAATTGTCCTTGGGTTCTTGTTTAGTGATGTCACAGGAGTTTCATTCCCTGAGTTTCTAGTAATCTCAGCATACGGAGCTGCCAGCTGCCCCCTCCCCAGCCCCTAGTCCCAGAGAAGAAGGATGGGACTGGCTAGCTGGGACTACCTGCCGCTGTATACCCTGAGGAGCGAGAGATGGCCTGGAGGTCAGGGGTACCAAGCCCTGGGGAGGCAGAAAGTAGCCCAGGGGTAGCCACAGAGCAGCCGACTGCCAAGCCAGGTGTGGCTGTCGGCGTGTTGCGGCTGAATCCCCGCCGACACAGGAAAACCAATCCTGCCATTGCCAGGGCCCTGGGCTGGAACCAGGGCCCTGGGTGGAGTAGGATGGGCCCACATCCCCCTGCCATCCCGTCCCGGGGTGGCCGACTTCTTACACTACCCCAGGAAGTTCCTGCTCTGGAGAAGGAACCTCCCTTACCAGCCCACTCCTAGACTGTTGCTTTGCTGGCTGCCTGAGCCCTGCCTAGGCTACAGAGAGCCCTAAGACTGTTTGTTGCTGGCAGCCTGAGCCTCGTCAAGCCCAGGCCAGAGCCTGTATGAGACTGTCTGTCACCCATCCCTATTGTGGGTCTGGGAACTAGAAAACACACAGGGCCTTGACCGGCCTTTGGGCAGAGACAAAGACCCCAGAGCAGGGGTGGCCAACCTGAGCCTGAGAAGGAGCCAGAATTTACCAATTTGCATTGCCAAAGAGCCACAGTAATACATCAGCAGCCCCGCCTTCAGCTGCCTGCCCCTCCTCCCAGCGCCTCCAGCCCACCAGCAGCCCCACCAGTCAGCGTCTCCTCCTCCCTCCCCACACCTCCCGATCAGCTGTTTCATGGCGGGCAGGAGGCTCTGGGGGGTAGGGTAGGAGCGAGGGCATGGTAGGCTCAGGGGAGGGAGCAGGAAGGGGTGGAGTGGGGGCAGGACCTGTGGCAGAGCCAGGAGTTGAGCAGTGAGCACCCCCAACACATTGGAAAGTTGGTGCCTGTAGCCTCAGCCCCGGAGTCGGTGCCTATACAAGGAGCGCATATTAACTTCTGAAGAGCCGCATGTGGCTGTGGAGCCACATGATGGCCACCCCTGGTCTAGGCAGTTCCTGGGACACTTGCCGTGGCCAGACAAGCCCCAGTAAAGAGACAGGCTATACCTTGGGACCTGCCGCCATGACTGCGGGATGATGTGGCAAGCCTGGAGGCAAGCAGACTGAGCGGCCCCACTCCTCACGGGACAGCGAGTGTTCACTACAGTATCCTACCAGGAATACTTGAGGTACAAACATGTAGATACACAAATATACACCTGTTCACATTATTTACATATATATCTATGTATGCATACCATTTATCCACGGTATTCGTCTATCATTTGCCATAAGGTGTATATGTGGTGTTCAACTGTTCTAGGAAATGATCGTGCAATCCCTCATACGTATCACTGTATATATATCTACATTAACGAGAGAGAAAATATCATATTGCCTCTATAGAAATCAATGGAATACCCACACCTTGAATACTGCATAAAGTTCTGGTTGCCCCATCTCAAAAATAATATATTTGAATAGGAAAAATACAGAGAAGGGCACCAAAATGTTCAGGGGTATGAAACCACTTGCAGATGAAGAGAGATTAAAACGACTGGGACTGTTCAGCTTGAAAAGGGGGGATATGACAGAGGTCTATAGAACCCTGAGTGGAGTGGAGTAAGTGAATCAGGAAGTGTTACTTACCCATTCACAAGAACCAAGAGTCACCAACCGAAGTTACTAGGCAGCCGGTTTAAAACAAACAAAAGAAAGTACTTTTTCACACAATGCACAGTCAACGTGAGAAACTCATTGCCAGGGAATGTTGCTAAGGCCAAAAGTAAAACAAGTCCAAAAAAGAATTGGATAAGTTCATGGAGGTTAGGTCCATCAGTGGCTATTAGCCAATATGGTCAAGAATGCAGCCCCATTCTCCGGGTGTCAATAAACCTCTTACTGCAAGAGGCTGGGAGCAGATGACACAGGATGGATCACTCGATAATTGCTCTGTTTTGTTCATTTGCTGTAATGTAGCTGCACTGGTCACTGTGAGAAGACAAGACACTCGGCTAAATAGACCATTGATCTGACCCAACAAGGCCATTCTTATATTCTCAAATTGTTCCACTGCTGAGTGTGTTGCTACAGACAAGCCATTTCTAGGGGCTTTCTCTGTTATACAGCTGGCATAGCCATCCTCGCAGATGTCCAGAAGCAGCTCAATGAGGCAGGCTGAGGCGAGGTGAGTGCTGCCACCTAGGGGTGTGGTCCTGTGGCACGAAGGACAGAGGTTCATGGTTTCAGCTAGAGCTGGGCTGGGAAACAGAAGTTTTTTCCCCTCCCATGAGAAAATATTCACCCAAATGAAAATTTTCTGGGGGGACTTTTCATAGAAAATGGATCATTTTTCTCTGAAAGCTCAGCTGTCATGATACTGCCCAGCTGAAGCTATCTGGATCCCTAAGAGAGTTTTGGCAACTTTTCATCTGCTTCGTCCTCGTAAGGTTGCACGGACGGAGTCTATGGCTGAACTCTGAAAAGCTCAAAACCTCCCGACCAGTCTATGGCTGGGGTACTGTGTCCATCAGTTACTCTAACCAGCCCTCTCATGTCTGTGCAGCCCTGTCCACCCTGAACAAGGGCCCTTCACCAGACCCTGCAGGCAGTGGCTACTGTGACAGGCCCTGGTGGCACATCTCTGAGGAGCCTGTGCTAGCAGGGAGCTGGAGAGGGTCCTACAGCAGTTGTAGAGGCCCAGAGATTGTGGGTGGAGGGGCCTACACAACCAGTTGATCACTGCAATCTATTCATAACTTTGAGGATCCCTGAATCCTGGATCCTCATTTCAGTCCTCAGGGAGAAGGGAAGGGACCTCCCCTCCTGGAATGATCTGAGGGAAATTTGCATGTAAGGAGTCTTGTGGACTCCCTGACTTGATCCCTGGGTTTGTAATGAAGAAAAAGGAGCTGCTGGGGAGAAATCTGGTCCTATTTATAATTATTATTCTATTTTATTTAATTTCAGCAAGATCACAGATGTGACAGCATCATCGTTAGCACTTGGTTGCCTCTGAGGTACTCATGTGACTAAACAGAATCATATGAACGGCGATGACAAGCCCATATCCCAGGAATAGAGCCTGCAGCAAGGCTGGTGCTGCAATGGAGATATACCTACCTATCTATCTATCTCACAGAATTGGAAGGGACCCCAAAAGGTCATGGAGTCCCACCCTCTCTAGCAGGACCAAGTACTGATTTTACCTAGTATCCCTAAATGGCTCCCTCAAGGATTAAACTCACAACTCTGGGTTTAACAGGCCAGTGCTCAAACCACTGAACTACCCCTGCACTTTGGTAGAGTTAGCTCTGATCCCCTGTGATTTGGCCTCCTGCAGTTTGCCATTGGTCATGATGGGGTTAAAGCTTGAGTACACTAAACCAAGCAGCAGACATTCCCTAATGGCCAAGTGGCCCCCAAGGGAATGTGCAGACATGCTTCATAAACACAGTTCTCTCTGTATCTGAACAGACACTGCCTGCTGCCTGTGCTACCTCTCTGATGACTCCTTGTCCTTTATGGTGAAGATCTCTGGTTTCAGTGGCTCCACGTCTAGCTGTAACTGGGTATGTTGGCAGGTTTCCCTACCTTTAAAATACAAAGTGAAGGGTAAAGGATGTGAGCTGCTCCATTTGCAGATGTTCTGTGCAGTGGCAGAGGACTCAGCTGGGCTGTCGGGGTGACTCAGTGATGGACTGGAGGGCCGACAGCGCTAGGTAGCTTGCGAACCCCTCCCCTACATCTGCCCATATTCCACTGTTGGTTATTTAAGCTACACAGAAATCTGAGATCCAAAGCAAGCTTGGAGTTAAAACCGCAATGCCCCAAGTCAGGATTTCTCAAGGGCTCCCATTTCTAGAGGTGCCATGCGCTCTGGGCCCGATTCTGCCAGGAGCTGAGCAAGATGAGACCCCACGGAATATCAGTGACGCGTTGCCAAATCACCCCTGGTTTATTTGCTCCTCAATTGCTCCTCAATTCAGAGCTGTGTTGCTGTTGGTAACAAATCCTATAGGGCTATTAATGTTTCTGACTGGATGAGGGTTCCAAGTTTCTACCCTGTAGATTCCACTCAGAGTTACAGAACTACCTACACATCTGCCCCCTCTATGGTCTCCGAGATCCAGATGTGAAGCCTTGTACCCTGCCCTCTCCTGGGGTGGAATCCCACGATCCTCCCACCCTCAGACTGGGCTCTGGCTATAGCACAGTATTGGTCAACTGTGCTTACCCAGCAGGTCTGAGTGGGTTTGGCACATGTGGCTCTCTCCTCAGGAAGGCTGTGAGTAGTGGGGAGAAGAGTGACCAGCCAGCCTTCTTGAAAAAAAATACTGGTTAATCAAACAGTAGGAATAAAGTGCAACATGGGAGAATAAGAGGGTTTTCAAATAACAGTCCATACAAATCTCTGTCCCCAAGCCCTCGCACTCTGATGGGGACCCAGGCAGACCGAGGGACTTCAGACTTCCCCAGCGGTGTCTGTGCCTGTCAGTCTGAAGAGCTTCTCAGTAACAGCTGCCCCAGCTCTGCACAGACTCCCAGCACTGGCAAAACAAGCTATGTAACGTGGCTGGAGCCCAGAAACAGGCTCTTCCCATCTTGTAGCTCCGGTGAAGTCTCTCAATCTCTTGGAAGTGCTCACTGAGCAATGACTTTTCTTGAGCTGTTTCTTCCCGTACTGCTTGTTTTCCAGCAGCCTGAGATTAAACTAAGATGAGCCAATATAGCCATGACGTAAACATCCCAGTAGTTAAGCCAATATAGCTCTACACCAAACATCCCCAGAAATTGGTTTACCAGACACATTCATTATTGCAGATCAGGACCATGTCTGACACGATGCCCTTCCCAGAGGTATGCATTCTATTAATATAGGACATAAGCAGCAAAAGAGAGAGAGGGAGAGCAACAGACTACTCTCATGTGTCAAATTAAGTTCCATTTCCATAAATACTCATGCTTTTGCCTTTCATATCCAAGTCTTTTAAACCCTCATCCTGGTTGAAATAAGAGGTTCTGGGGTTACTATGTACAAAAGAGTGAGAGCTCAGGGAATTAATATTTCATATACTGACCCCAATGTCTGTTCCCGCTCCAGCTACAAGCTACAGACTGACAGAATAGAACCTGAGGAGAACAAATCAGCTATTAAGCCAGGAACAGAGGAGACTTGAATAAGGGCTCAGAATGAGATCTTTTCAGATTCTGAAGAACTCTAGATGACAGACGCAACATTTTAAGCCCCAGTGAAAAGATCTCAGAAAGAAGATCAGAGGGGAAAGAATGGGTTGACATGTGTGTGCTAAAGTTTAGATGATGTGTAAATGTTATGTCAAAACTTTACTTTATGATAAAAATATTCCAAACATACTTTCCTGACATGCAGGTATATTGAAAGCCGTGGCACAGTTGTTGGAATCTCTCAGGAAGGAGCAGTGGTAACTTTACTGCTTAATGGCTTTTGTTTTAGAAAGTATTTCAGAAGTACCCCGCATACTGTTTGCAACGGGTTTGTGCTATTAACTCTTTGTTCAGTAAACAGTTGTATGATTCTGTCTCCTAGTAACTGACCAGAAGCTGTTTGTGACACTTCCATTGAGGGGCATGAACACAATCCCTCTGCAATACCTGTGCAAGACTTTCTGAAACATTGTGGGAGAACAGAACCACTGGTGTGTGTTTCAGCAAAGTGTAGAGCTGAGGTCCAGGAAAGGGGAGTGTAATAGTGGTTGTATATAACTGATGTCAATCACCTCTTACACAAGCATGGCTGAGTAATTTGCACACTCAAGTGGATATTAGAGCAAAAGAAGGGTTTTTTCACTATTCACCCATTTGTGACATCATCCCTTCCCCAGCCTCTCTTAAGTAACTGTCAGTGTTCGCTTCTAGTTTGTCAGATACCTAGACACCCTTGCAAGGGAAGAGGATATAGGTCCTGTGAGGATGGACGGAAGCCTGTAGGATTATAGAACTCCCAGGATTCAGTCAATATTGGCCGGGCACTTCAGTTTCTCTTGGAGGGACTCTGAGGGGGTCAAAGTGCATCTTCGGGAGTTTTTGGTAAGGGAAAGTAAATACAGCCTGGTTCTGATCAAATGTACACATGTAAATCTGAAGTGACAGTGATGTAGTTGAAGTCACTGTTATTGAATTAAGAACGTGGCCCTTAGAATTTATTTCATCTGCTGCAAAGAGGGAGTGGTATAATTTGAACTCTCAGTAGTGGAGAAACTAAATCAACATATGTATTGAGGCAATGACACACGTCTATAACTAGCTGTAATAGACATTTTCTCCATGCACTTCCCATGTGTTTTAAGAAATTGTGATACAATGGGCCACACTGAGAAGTGGAGGGCCAGAAAGGGTGTCTGTGGGAAGACCACAACTGTACAATCACATAGTACCCAAGCAGGCTGCAGAACTCCCATTCACAAGATATAAAGGGGCCAAAAGCTTAGCAGGATTCAGAGAGGGACTGGATGTTTTTATGGGTAACCAGGAAATCCAATAACAGTGCTGAGGATTTTTTTTAAGTCTTGGAAGAGCTCTAAACCTTCCTGATTTATACCACAAAATATGTCTTACTAGTAATGTCAGGAGGAAACATTCCCTGGGAGCAGGTTATAGCTGCCTATTTCAGAGCTCCTTCCTCTGCAGCATCTGGAACTGGCCACTGGATATTGGGTTAGCTGGACTGCAGGTCTGATCGAGTCTGGCAGCGCCCACCTTCCTATCAGTGGGATAAAACCAAGACTATGTTTTTGCTGATCTTCTTTGAGTTCCTGGGAGGCTTTAGACCTGCCCTGAGAGCAGAATGATGTCTCATTAAATATAATTTAATCTCCTTTTCTTTTTCCTTACAGGAAGGAAAGGTCAAAATTCCTTGGACCTTCCCAGTACTTTATGTCACCTGTCAATGACACCCAATTCACATATGCAGTTTTACTTCTCACAGGGATACCTGGGCAGGAAAAAGTTTATCTTTGGATCTCTGTGCCCTTCTGCTTAATGTATGTTATTTCGATAGTAGGAAATTCAGTCATTCTGTTCATTATAAAAATAGATTCAAGCCTTCATGAGCCCATGTACATTTTCCTTTCCATGTTGGCCATCACAGACCTTGGTTTATCGATAGCCACCATGCCGACGATACTGGGCATGTACTTGTTTAACTCTAGGGAGATCAGCCTCAACGCTTGTTTCACCCAGCTGTTCTTCATCCACTCGCTTCAATGCATTGAATCCTCCATACTCTTGTTGATGGCCTTTGACCGTTTCATCGCAATCTGCAACCCACTGAGATATACCTCCATCTTAACCCTGCCAAGAGCAGCCAAAATGGGACTGGTGTGTGTGCTAAGAGGTATAGCTGCAATGTTTCCACTTCCCTTTCTCCTGAAACGGTTCCAGTACTGTAGAGCCAATGTCCTCTCCCATTCCTACTGCCTGCACCAGGAGGTCATGAAGATGGCTTGTTCAGATATAACAGTCAACAGCATCTATGGCTTGTTTATTACACTCTTAACAGTGAGTTTGGACTCACTGCTTATCCTCCTATCTTATGTGATGATCTTCAAAACAGTGCTAAGTGTTGCATCCCATGCAGAGTGCCTCAGGGCCCTGAATACCTGCGTCTCTCACCTCTGTGCCGTCCTGATCTTCTACACACCAGAGATCGGCTTATCTATGATACACAGATTTGGGGAAAGCTCTTCTCACTTGCCTCCAATTCTCCTGGGCTATGTCTCCATGCTTGTTCCACCTCTGATGAACCCAGTTGTGTACAGCGTGAAAAGCAAACACCTTCGTGTTAGGATAATCCGGGTGTTTGTCAAGTGAAGAATCAGTTCATCACTCATCTCCAGCTACTGCCACCCTTTCCATCCTGGACCCTTCCAACAGAGACAATGTATTATACTGATTACCACTCTATAGAGAGAGATTCAGAGGGGATCTAAGGCTTGGAGCAATGGGAAAGTGGCTGTCTCCACTGGCTGGTGAGGCAGGGCAGGGCACTGGGGGAAGGAGAACAAAGAAGGCAGCAGCATTTACAAAGTGACCGTGTTCATGGAGAGCAAGGGGACCAATGGGATGTTGGCCCATAGAGAATCTTATGAGTGGCTGCTCCGACCTCAGAATTTCTGTTGATACAGTCAATAAAGAGAAGGGATGTGGATGTTGTTTCCCATTACACCTGGTCTGTCACTGACCTATCTCTGGTTAAACATCCAGAGGCCAGGAAAAAATCCTGCAGAGCTGTTCTGCAGTCACAGTCCAGGCCCTTCCTTAGTGCTTTGGGTGCTGTGTGATCCATGGGGGTTGCACCAGCTGTGGACAGGGGCTATTCAAGGAGCACAGTCACCCACCATTTCTCTGTACTCTTAGCCAGTTGCTTGTGACTGAGTTGTTTCAGAGATATAACTAACACAGGGGACCCAGGAAAAGCCAGCCCCTTCACAAAGGAACAGCTAGCTCCTATCACAGCCCAGATACATACAGAAGCCATTTCCCCTCTGTGATCCTGCCCCATCCCTTTTTCTTCCCCCTTGAGACCCTACACTCTGCTCCTTCACTTCCCCTGAGGCCCCACCCTCTCTTCTGCCCCATCTCTTCCGTCAAGACTACTGTGATGGGTTGAGTTACAGAGATTCCCCTTGGCACTGTCACCTGATGTGCTGAAATTACTGTCACCAGATTTGCCCATTATCTGGGGGTATGATCATTTATTTGGGTTACTCTTCGGGGAGGTGTCTGTAATTCTATCAATGTGCTGCTTGTGTCACGTGTGTTTTCATACGGAGCTCTACTTCTCCCTCCCCATGGAGCGATCCTGCAGGACCTAGGTTCCCCAGGGCAGGGTTCCTCCAGCCCCAGAACCAGATGAACATACACACATAGACAGTAACAGCAAGTCTGAGTGGACCGTGTTCATCAGCACTGTCAAGCTGACCCCATATATGTCCCTGGACTCTCTGGGCTGGAGGAAGCAGCACTTTCAAGCAGCCCCCCCAGCCCCCTTATATGCCCCTTGGCTCAATGGACTAGGTCAAGCAGCACTTTCAAGCTGTCACCCTTATGTGTCCAAGATTCAACACATCCCTGTCCCCACTCTCACATCACAACTGGACTGGCAGTAACCTACTGGCTGAGCAAACCCCACAGTACATTGGGCGCTGCAGGGATCTTTAGCTTAGGTAAAGAAGCGTTGCTGTAGAGGGAAGCTAAAAACACACAAGAGTACAGTTCAGCAAGGGAGAGAGAAGCAATCAGCTTAACCATGAAAGTTATATATTGAATACTAGTGATAACTACACAAGGAGCCTAAACCAACATAACCTACATTATTACAGGTTAATACCTAAGGTAGAAAGGAAAACAGAAAGAGAGAAAGAGAAAGAGATCTCACTGCTCCCTGAAGCTTGAACTGGTCGGGGTTCCCAGGTGATGGCGGTAGCTCAGGGTCCTGAGGGCAGGAGACAGGCAGAGCCCCCAGCATGATCAGTCAGCAGCAGATGGAGTCCCAGTGGAACTGATGCAGAGTTTGGATCTAAGCATCAGAACACTGACTGTAGGGTGAGTAGGGATTTTTGTAGAGAAAATACAATGGTTCAAGGGAGAACAATGGATTTGTTTATGGGTAAACTGATGACTCAAGGGTTTTCTTTAGGCTAGACAATAGGAGCTTATCTCTCTTGGCTATGGGTGGTGTTTTCTTCCAGGGAGCTCCCAATGCAATTAGTCTGCTTCAGCATTTTGGATATCAATCAAGGATTTATTACTAGAATTGGTCTGATAACTGCTGAGCTGGGTGTGGGCAGGTGTAGATTCTTTAACGTCTGGAGCAGAGAGTCCCATGATGCAGTGCTTCCCTGCTTTTTCTGGTCCCAGAGTTCAGTGTGGTTCTCTGTTCTCCATTCTATATGCAAATTGAGATGTATCCCTGTCCCATCTTTCATGCAGATGGGGTTAGGGGAGTTGTCTCTGTGCTTCATTCTGTATGCTAATGGAGATGTCTTAATCTTGTCACCCTTGTCAGGAGGGATCTAGGTGTGTCTTCCATCTGCCTTTCATTGCTCTCTGCAAGTCTTTTCTCTGATGGGTTTTGGTTTAAGCAGAGGCTTGTGTGTGTGTGGGGTGGGTATCTTTCATGAGTCATACAGGCTGGACACTGCACCGTAGTTCCTCAAGAACACAGAGCTAACTGGTATCATAACCTCTGAGCCAGGTTTTATCTGAAAACTGATTAGCAGGTTTCCTTTTTCCAGCACCCAGACACCCAGCTCCCAATGGGATCCAAACCCAAAAGAAATCAGTTTTACTCTGTATAATGCTTACACAGGGTAAATTCATAAATTGTCCGCCCCCCCTATAATACTGATAGAGAGATATGCACAGCTGTTTGCTCCCGCAAGTATTAATCACTTAAACTGGGTTTATTAATGAACAAAAGTGATTTTATTAAGTATAAAAAGTAGGATTTAAGTGGTTTCAAGTAATAACAGACAGAACAAAGTAAGTCACAAAAGCAAAATAAAACAAATTTGCAAGTCTAAGACTAATACATTCAGAAAATGATTACAGGTAATATATCACCCTCAAAGATGTTCCAATAAGCTTACTTTACAAACTGGACTCTCTCCTAGCCTGGACCCAATCCTTTCCCCGGTACAGTCTTTCTTAGTTCCAGCACACCTCTCAGGTGATAAACAGGAGTTTTCTCATGACTGGCAGCCTCCTTTGTCCGCTTCACCCCCTTTTATAGCTTTGGCACAAGGCAGGAACCTTTTGTCTGTGCCTGTCCCCAACCCTGCCTCCTCCATGGAAAAGTACAAGGATTAAGATGGATTCCAGTGTCATGTTCCATGGTCACATGTCTCTGAGACCTCTAGTCTCCATTCCTCCTGGGCTGGCCCTCATGTACACAGACAGGCTTGCAAGTAAACAGAGTCATTCACAGTTCATTGATTTCTGAAGCAACCTTAATGGCTTCCAATTGATATGTTTACATCAGAGATACAGGTTTATATCTCATTCTCCTAACTTATAGACTCATAGACTCATAGACTCTAGGACTGGAAGGGACCTCGAGAGGTCATCGAGTCCAGTCCCCTGCCCTCATGGCAGGACCAAATACTGTCTAGACCATCCCTGATAGACATTTATCTAACCTACTCTTAAATATCTCCAGCGATGGAGATTCCACAACTTCCCTAGGCAATCTATTCCAGTGTTTAACTACCCTGACAGTTAGGAACTTTTTCCTAATGTCCAACCTAAATCTCCCTTGCTGCAGTTTAAGCCCATTGTTTCTTGTTCTATCATTAGAGGCTAAGGTGAACAAGTTTTCTCCCTCCTCCTGATGACACCCTTTTAGATACCTGAAAACTGCTATCAGGTCCCCTCTCAGTCTTCTCTTTTCCAAACTAAACAAACCCAATTCCTTCAGCCTTCCTTCATAGGTCATGTTCTCAAGACCTTTAATCATTCTTGTTGCTCTTCTCTGGACCCTCTCCAATTTCTCCACATCTTTCTTGAAATGCGGTGCCCAGAACTGGACACAATACTCCAGTTGAGGCCTAACCAGCGCAGAGTAAAGCGGAAGAATGACTTCTCGTGTCTTGTTTACAACACACCTGTTTATGCATCCCAGAATCACGTTTGCTTTTTTTTGCAACAGTATCACACTGTTGACTCATATTAAGCTTGTGGTCCACTATGACCCCTAGATCTCTTTCTGCCATACTTCTTCCTAGACAGTCTCTTCCCATTCTGTATGTGTGAAACTGATTGTTCCTTCCTAAGTGGAGCACTTTGCATTTATCTTTATTGAACTTCATCCTGTTTACCTCAGACCATTTCTCCAACTTGTCCAGATCATTTTGAATTTTGACCCTGTCCTCCAAAGCAGTTGCAATCCCTCCCAGTTTGGTATCATCCGCAAACTTAATAAGCGTACTTTCTATGCCAACATCTAAATCGTTGATGAAGATATTGAACAGAACCGGCCCCAAAACAGACCCCTGCGGAACCCCACTTGTTATACCTTTCCAGCAGGATTGGGAGCCATTAACAACTACTCTCTGAGTACGGTTATCCAGCCAGTTATGCACCCACCTTATAGTAGCCCCATCTAAATTGTACTTTCCTAGCTTATCTATAAGAATATCATGCGAGACCGTATCAAATGCCTTACTAAAGTCTAGGTATATCACATCCACCGCTTCTCCCTTATCCACAAGGCTCGTTATCCTATCAAAGAACGCTATCAGATTGGTTTGACACGATTTGTTCTTTACAAATCCATGCTGGCTATTCCCTATTACCTTACCACCTTCCAAGTGTTTGCAGATGATGCCTTTGATTACCTGCTCCATTATCTTCCCTGGCACAGAAGTTAAACTAACTGGTCTGTAGTTTCCTGGGTTGTTTTTATTTCCCTTTTTATAGATGGGCACTATATTTGCCCCCTTCCAGTCTTCTGGAATCTCCCCCGTCTCCCATGATTTCCCAAAGATAATAGCTAGAGGCTCAGATACCTCTTCTATTAACTCCTTGAGTATTCTAGGATGCATTTCATCAGGCCCTGGTGACTTGCAGGCATCTAACTTTTCTAAGTGATTTTTTACTTGTTCTTTCGTTATTTTCTCTTCTAAACCTACCCTCTTCTCGTAAGCATTCACTATACTAGACATTCCTTCAGACTTCTCAGTGAAGACCGAAACAAAGAAGTCATTAAGCATCTCTGCCATTTCCAAGTCTCCCGTTACTGTTCCCCCCTCCTCATTGAGCAGTGGGCCTACCCTGTCCTTAGTCTTCCTCTTGCTTCTAATGTATTGATAAAAAGTCTTCTTGTTTCCCTTTATTCCCATAGCTAGTTTGAGCTCATTTTGTGCCTTTGCTTGTCTAATCTTGCCTCTGCATTCCTGTGTTATTTGCCTATATTCATCCTTCGTGATCTGACCTAGTTTCCATTTTTTATATGACGCCTTTTTATTTTGTAGGTCACGCAAGATCTCAAGGGTAAGCCAAGGTGGTCTTTTGCCACATTTTCTATCTTTCCTAACCATCGGAATAACTTGCTTTTGGGCCCTTAATAGTGTCCCTTTGAAAAACTGCCAACTTTCCTCAGTTGTTTTTCCCCTCAGTCTTAATTCCCATGGGACCTTCCCTATCAGCTCTCTGAGCTTACCAAAATCCGCCTTCCTGAAATCCATGGTCTCTATTCTGCTGTACTCCCTTCTACCTTTCCTTAGAATTGCAAATTCTATGAGTTCGTGATCACTTTCACCCAAGCTTCCTTCTACTTTCAAATTCTCAACAAGTTCCTCCCTATTAGTTAAGATCAAGTCTAGAACAGCTTCCCCCCTAGTAGCTTTTTCAACTTTCTGAAATAAAAAGTTGTCTGCAATGCAGTCCAGGAACTTATTGGATTGTCTGTGCCCCGCGGTGTTATTTTCCCAACATATATCTGGGTAGTTGAAGTCCCCCATCACCACCAAATCTTGGGCTTTGGATGATTTTGTTAATTGTTTGAAAAAAGCCTCATCCACCTCTTCCGCCTGATTAGGTGGCCTGTAGTAGACTCCCAGCATGACATCACCTGTGTTTTTTATCCCTTTTAGCCTAACCCAGAGACTTCAAACATAGAACTAATATATACAAACAAATGGGATGAACACACTTAGTAGATTACAAGCTTTCTAATAACACTATACAAGAGACCTTTTGCATAAAGCATATTCCAGTTACATTACATTCATAGGCTGGGTTTGATATCCTTCCCCTGTGTGGCCATGGGAAAGCCATGGGAGCCTCTGCATAGGTGGATAATAGCCCTTCCTTGCCTCACAGAAGTGGCGGGAGGATAAATAAATTCCAAGTGCTCTGAGATCCTAGGATCAGGGCTATGTCAGTGTTACACAGAACAACTTCCCTCACATTTGTGTATGAAAAGCCTCTTACCACAGCCTCCTGTGACAGCTCCTTCTAGGAAGCCCTGTGACTCCAGTCCCTTGGTGTCTGTGGGGGTGTGTGTGGAAGTAGTGATCAGTCTGGAGGAATCAGCTTGGCTATTTATTCATTACACTCAATTTGTTTATAGGTAAACTGATGACTCAAGGGTTTTCTTTAGGCTAGACAATAGGAGCTGATCACTCTTGGCTATGGGTAGTCTATGGGGGATGTGGGGGAGTGACAATAATGGGGTAGGTAGTGGTTTTATGAGGCGAGTGTTGGAGCATCATTGGGATGCTGGGAGATTCAGCACAGTCACCGGACTGGTGTTTCCAAGCCACTGAAGTGGAATGGGTCTAACTGACAGGCAATGAAGGAAAGAATTTCTGAGGGGCGTGTTGAGTCTAACTGCCAAACAGTGGAACAACAGCCATGGAGGTATCATCTTAGATATCCTGCTGGGAGAAAGCAGTCTGAGGGAAAAGATCAGCTCCACACCTTGGCCCTGTATCACGAACATGGCTGAGCACTGTGGTGACTGGGCCCAGGCTCACGCAGGTTTCAGCAAAGGCTGCTTCCACATAAAAGGGGCAAACATGGGAAGATCCTGTGACAATCCTGATTCTTCTTGGCCAGCGTCTACCCTTGTTGAGTGCCTGTCAGCATTCAGAGGAGCAACTTGTTCACTTTTGTATCCAAGATAACGAGCTGTTCAAGAGAATGATTCACAGAGTAATAGAATTTGAGGCCATAAGGTGCCATTAGATCATCTGGTTCAGATGTTGTCAAATGGGGTCGTGTGCCATGCTGGAGTGTGTGTGGAAGTATGTAGGGGAGAGGAATTAGAAGCTTTAGGGAAAAATCTTTCTGTGCACATTCTACTCCCAGCAATGAATGACTAGCCAAGCTGATTCGTCCAGATGGATCCAGTCCTCAGATGGGGCTGTGGATTTGACTTTAAATGGTGCTGTGCATTTTGATGGATTTCTGTTAAGCTCACATAACATGATAAAAAGTTGTTGTTGTCTGTACATGGATCCATTTGCTATGGTGCTGTGTGCACATTTCATTGTAAATATCAGGGAGGAAGGAGAGCTAGGCAGGCAGTGGCATTTACAAAGGGATTGTGTTTGTGGAGAGCCAGGGGAACAGTGGAGCTATATCGGTGGCTGCTCAGACTTCAGAATTCCCATCGATATAATTAATCAAGAGAAGCGGTGTGGATGTTGTTTCCCTTGCACGTGGCCTGTCCCTGTCCCATCTCCAGTTAAAAATCTACGGGCTGTGAAACAAGTTGCACAGCTTTTATGCAATTGCAGTCCTGGCTCTTTCTGAGAGCTCTGGGTGCTGAGTGATCCAGTAGTGCTTCAGGAGTCATGGACAGGCTATTCAAGGAGCACAGACACCCTCCCTTCCCCTACACCCTCAGCAGTGTGCTTGTGACTGAGTTGTATCTGACACATGATTAATGCAGGAGCCCCAGTGGCAGACATTCAGGCAGCCCACTGCTCCTGCATTGACGGCTGTGCATGCCGCACACCTGCTGAGCCCAGAGCTGTGTGTGTGAGAGACGGTCTGATGCACAGGAGTCCTCGAAAGAGACCCAGGCCCAGATTCTCTCCCTCTCTCCTCCATTTGTACTGCCCCAGTAATGCAAAGATTTGGAAATAACCTCAGCTCCTCCATAAAGGCCCAGCTAGTTCCTATGCCAGCTCAGCCCATTTGGAGTAGGATGACCACCATTTCAAAAGTCAAAATGAGACACATGGAGGAGCCCTGTCCCCCTTCAGTGGCACCACCCCTGCCTCTCTTCTTCCACCTGAGGCCCCCCCTCTTCCTGCATGGCCCCGACGCTGCCCAGGCTGGAACCTGGAGCCTTGTCATGGCAAGAGGTGTCCAGAGAGTCCTGATGTTCCATCTTCCCTGGGCAGGAGGGTGAGGAGACCCAAGAGCATCCCCTAGCCTGTGTTCCCACCCACCAGGACACACCACACATTGAAGGTGGAGATTCTGGGGCTCCCAACAGTGGCCTGGATCATTGGTCAGCTCTTAGCACAGCAAGGCCTGAGGTAAAGAGGAGGAAAAGAGGGAAGAGCCTCAGGAGGAGGGGAGGAAAGGGGGTGGCTGGATCTAAGGGGAAAATGAGCCGGGGATATGGTAAGCCTGAACCAATGCAGACCCCAGCAAGGAGGTCGTGGAGAACTCCTGAATACAGGAGGAGGATGGGCCTGGAGGATAGGAGAGGCACTTAGCTATAGCCCAAATTACAGTACCATCTGAGTACTTCTCAATCTGTAATATATTTATCAGTACAACTCCCTGTGCAGCAGGCCATGCTACTAACACCACTGGGCAGTTCCCAAAGCCAGAAAGCACCATTGTGATTACCTAGTCTGACCACCTGCATAGCACAGGCCAGACCTCCCCTGAAATAACTCCTAGAGGACAGTTGTTAGAACAACCTCCTGTCTTAATTTAACAATTGTCAGTGAGGGAGAATCAACCATGGCCCTTGGTAAATTGTTCCCATGGTTAATTACCCTCATTCTTAAAAATGTAAAATAAAAAAAATGACACCTTAGTTCCCGTCTGAATATGTCTAATTCATCTTCCAGCCCTTGGATCATGTTATAACTTTCTCTGCTAGACCGAAGAGCCCATTGTTAAATGTTTATGCCTCATGTAAGTACTTACAGACTGTGATCAAGTCACCCCTTAACCTTCTCTTCATTAAGCTAAATAGATCGAGCTTCTTCAGTCTATCACTGTAAGGCAGGTTTTCTAATCCTTTAATCATTCATGTGGCTCTTCTCTGAACCCCCTCCAATTTATCAACTTCCTTCTTCAACTGCAGACGCCAGTACTGGGCACAATATCCCAGAAGTATTCTCACATGTGCTAAAGACCAAGGTAAGATATCCTCTCTGCTCCTACTAGAGACTCCCCTGTTTCTACTTCCCGGATTGTACTGGCTTTTTCAGCCATAGCATACCACTAAGAGCTCAGGTATTGTTGAGGCATAGAGGGATTAAGTGAGTTGCCCAGGGTCACAGAAGAAGTCTGTGGAAGAGCCTGGAACTGAAGTCAGATCTTCTGAGTCTCAGTTTTGCACTTTAAGCCCTAAACCATCCTTTCTCCCTGGGGTTATTGGCAGGGGAGGGGGCAGCTGGCAGTTCAGCATACTGAGATTACCAGGAACCCATGGAACTAAACTCCTTGACATCATGAAAAGGGAGCCTCAAAACAATGCCTTTTCCAGATGATAACACTGTGTTATGCTTTCCCCTGAATCGATGTAGGGACAAATCCATGATCCAGGGCACAGAGCTAGGGCACAGAGCTGGGTCACAGTTGACAAGTAACTCCATGTGATCTCCTGGTGTGATGTAAAATGGGCAAATGTGACTCACAGAAACATAGTCCTGGAAGTGACCACTTAGGTCAATGAGCTCAGTCCCCTTCTACGTCATGTGACCCCAGCATACTATTTGGTGCATAAGCCTTTGTAAGCAGGTTCTGAATGAGTTCTCCCCTAACAGCTATCCGGGAGGGGGAGAGACCTCAGAAGCAAACTGTATTCACATGAACACACCTAGTCTGTTTAGGTATCCAGTAGATAGAGCGGTGTTGCTCAAAGTGATCAATTGTGGCTGGTCTTAGTTTACAAATCACTGCAGTGCTGAATGCAGGGGTAGTGAAATGTTTTAAATGTTATTGTCTTTATTGTACAAACGAAGGGGAGAGAAACTGTGCTTAACCTGACCCAAATAAGGGGGTCATCCTCAGCTTCAAAGAACTCGTTAGACCAGGGGCTCAAATGCTAGAGTCCTGTGAAAATAAGAGGAGTGGGGACAGGTTTAATATCAGCATCCTAAGTCTTGTTTAAGTTTTCTCTTTGCTGTTCAAAAATAGAGTTGTATAGGCTCCATTGGCAGGAGGGTGTTGAACTGTCTATGGGCAGCCAGGAAATCCCTGGGGAAGGTGTATGTGTTGCACCTGCATGGCCCCCACTGCTTCCCCCTTCCCTAGACTAGGGACTGTCCCCCTCCCCAGCCCCTATCACACTACCCCCCTATTGCAGGTTATTTTGCATGAAACTTGAACAAGTTACTCCTCTGAAAGCTGACAGGCACTCAACAAGGATAGAAGGCCAAGAAGAATCGGGATTGTCACAATAAATCCAAGATATATTATCTACCTACCCTCTAAACCAGATCTTGTCCTATCTTTGGGGAATCTCACAATTGTCCCACTCTTCCAACTGGTAACATCACCCTATCTATGCTAAATGCTTATCACCAAGCAGGTTCAACTGGACACCTCAATCTTTTCCCTTTGGGCACTTATGACCAGAGCTATACAGTTAGCATCAGCTTCCTTAAAACTAGTCGATTTATTAGCGAACAGCACAAAGCATTAAAGAAAATCGTTTTAAAATACCAGGCAGCTGTCACAAGTCTACACTCATCTATCTCATGTATCACTACAAGCTAAGCTAGATAAAGGAACAGAACTGGCCCAACTTACATTCCTTTGGGAAGCCACGGAGCTCTTGGGGCACATCCTAGTTTCCCTCTGTCTCTGAGAGGATCTTTTCATCTGTTTGCCCCTGTAGCAGGGAGGTGTGGCCTCCCTCAGAGAGTGACAAGGAGAGACCAGAACACACCTGCTAGTGGGCCAAACAAGGGGCACATCTGCCGTGCTGGAAGCGGAAGGGCAGGACAGGAAGGGGAAGGACCATAGATGGGCCCCGCAGCTCAATTGGTCTGGAGCCACCACAGGAGACAGAAGCAGAGGAGCTTCCAGGGCTGCCTCCTGAGGACTGGCCACAGTTCCCTGGGCAGCTGGCCAACTGAGACTCTTAGGAGTTGTTGGGGTTCCTGCCTATGGCCAGCATTCCCTGAGATGATGGGCACAGGAACATGTGAGTAGGAGAGTAGGAAGCAGCGCAGGGAAACCATGGAACCATCTGGGAAGTGGTCTGATACAAGACAAGTGTTCAGGCCCTTTGCTGGGACACAGGAGTTGAGCAGACCCACATCCACCCTGCACCCCATTCCCACAGTCTCTAGCTCCTAGACTTTATTGGTGCTCATCCTTACCTGGACCACAAGTCTGCTTAGCCCACCTGCCTTGATTGCTGGCCAGAGCTGACCCATAGGTTTCCTGTTCTGCCCTTACAGGGATTTGTCTATAAAAAGGATAGCTCAGTGTTTTGAGCATTGGCCTGCTAAATCCAGGATTAGGAGTTCAATCTTTGAGGAGACCACTTGGGGATCTGGGGCAAAAATCAGTATTTGGTCTTGCTAGTGAAGGCAGGGGGCTGGACTCAATGACCTCTCAAGGTCCCTTCTAGTTCTAGGAGATAGATGTATCTCCTCTTATCTCTCTCTCTGTTGGGCCTGGGGCTCATGGATGGCTTAGCTGCTCTGCCATGATTGCAGGATGGAGCCCACTGTTTGGTTCCTGCCCCACTCTGGCTGAGGGCCTGGGGCTCAAAGACTATTTAATTTCTCTGTTCAGCTTGCAGGTCCTAGCCTACCACTCGTTGGATGCTGTACTGTTCTGCTCGGCCATAGGACTAGAACACAAGGTGTAGGTTATTCCCCATGTTTTGAGCTCACCTTTACAGGTATGCAGGAGAGGGAAGACAGACAAGGAGGGATGGCAAAGCTGCCTACAGCCCCTTTCTTGTGAAGTAGCCTTTTCTCAAAACCTCCCTGTGTGAGCAGGACTGGCTCCAGGTTTTCTGCCACCCCAAGCGGCAAAAAAACAAACAAACAAAAAGCTGCGGCAGAGCAATTGTGCTGCTCCAGTCCTCGTTGGCAATTCAGCAGCAGGTCCTTCATTCTGAGAGGGACTGAAGGACTCACCACCGAATTGCCACCAATGACCCAGATGTGCAGCCTCAATAGCGTCTGGAGTGCCGCCCCTTGGTATTAGCCACCCCAAGCACCTGCTTCTTTAGCTGGTGCCTGGAGCCGGCCCTGTGTGTGAGCCTGGGCCCAGTCGCCATAGTGTTCAGCTGTGCCCGTGTTTCAGGGCCAAGGTGTGAAGTTGATCTTCATCCTCAGACTGCTTTCTCCTGCCACACCATCTGTGATGAGGGCCCCATGGCTGTTGCTCAATTCTTTGATAGTTACACCCATTCAGCCTCAATGGCTTTGTACCGGTGTGGCAACTCACTGGCGCTGCGCCTCCTGCTGGTCGTCCAGGGAATTAGCTCACCTGCCTCCAGAGCACCTTCTGCAGGCCGATGTCTCAGCTTGCCACTGGTCCCGGTGTCCCTCCTGGACCCCAGTGCCTCTTCTCTCGGGGTTCTGCCACCTGCAGTCTTGTTGGGTCTCCCCTCCCCGAGGAACCCCCAACCCTCTATCCCCACCTCACCTCAGTCTTTGGCTACTGCCAGTCCCCGTCTAGCTCCCACTCACTGGGAAGGACTGCAGCATAATGGCCATTCATCATTGGCAAGGAGGGTTTGGACCTGCTGCCTCTGCTTGCCCTTGGGCTGCCCCATTGCAACCCCAGTACCTTTTCTGGGCCTTTAACAAGGCCTGCAGCCTGGGGGTTTTCCAGGCCGGAGCTCCCTAGTTCTTCGGGGCCTTCCCCAGCCCTGCTCCACTTTAGGTACTCTGCTCAGCTCCCAGCAGCCAGGCCCATCCCTCTCAACCTCTAGAGAGAGAGACTTTGAGCTCCAGCCTAGCAGCCCCTTTATAGGGCCAGCTGCTGCCTGATTTGGACATGGCCCAGCGAACCTTTAGTTCGCAGCCCCACCCCTCTCCCAGGTCTAGCTTTATCCCTTTCTGAGCCAAAGCGGGTGACCACTTTGCTACAGGCTTGCAAGCACCAATCTGGTGGCCCTGCTGAAACCCCCGGGCATCCCAGTGATGATCCCACACTCATCTCAGAAATCCACTGCCTAACCCTCACTGTCACCGCCAAGCACCCCTACATCTGCCACAGACACCAATGTGCTGGAGTCACGGGGCTTCCCAGCAGACAGCTGTCACAGGGGCTGTGGTAAGAGGCCTTTTATAGACAATTGTCAGAATTATTGCCAATGGCTTGCCCACAGTCACACAGGGCAAGGGAATCAAATCCAGCTGTCTTGAGTCACAGAGCAGTGCCCGGACCACAGGCCCAGCCTTCCAGCCATTTGAGTGGTGACAGGCCCAGCTGGATTCTCTTCTGTGCCAGCAGAGCTCCCCCTGTGCTGCAGAAAGCGGGGATGGCAAGGAGCCAGTTACAGTGATTAATTCACTGGCCTGTTCTCCCCTCTGCATCAGAGGAGTATAGAGCAGCCTCGGGGCTGTGCTGCCCTCTGCCCAGTGGTAAAGGCTTCCAAGAGCTCAGCACATTGTGGCACATCCCAGCAGATGGATGTCACCCCAAAGTGCCCCCTTGGGGCCTGAAGTGGTCCTACAGGCACACTGCCCTTCCCTCTAAGGTCATTGCAATAACTTACTCTCAGCCTGAAATACTTAAGAGCCCTCTTTGTGGGGTCACATTAATTAAGTCTCCTCCAAAACACAGACTCTCCTATCCTACATCTCCATCCTCCTTCTTTACTCAGGACCCTCTCACACATACACGCTTGCTTGCTGGGGTCAGCATAGGTTCAGGCTTGCCACACCCCTTACCTCATCTCTTTTCCTGAGGCCCTGCCTCCTACCCCATCTCTTATCAGAAGGCCCTGCCCCTTATTCCTCCCCTTTCCCTGAGGCTCCAGCCCCGATCATGTCAGAGCTAGATTGTGGTAAGAGCTGCTCAGGAAGCCCAGGCCCCTGTGGGGAGCCCCGGATGCTCCACTGTTCCTGGATTTTAAATTCTGGGGGATGGGTACACAGGCTGAGGTCTTTCCTTCAGTCCCCCAGTGAATTGCCCAGGACAGGTGGAGGATTTGGGGCTCCTCAGAGCGGCTCTGGATCCCTGGGCAACTCTCACCATGGCCCAGCTCTGGCTTCTGGTCTGGAGAGGGTGTGAAGCCTTCACCAGTGAGGAGGACCAGGGAGTGGGGTGTTGGGTGAAGAGATGGGGCTGAGGGAGGGGTCCTCGTGGGAAGAAGAAGAGTAGCGGGTGGGGCCTTAAGAGGGAAATAGAGAGGCAATGGCGATGGTGCTCCTGCATGTGTCCTGCTTTTGCCTTTTGAAAAGATGGTCACTCGACACTGAACGGGCTGGGCTGGGACTGGAGCGAGACGTGCCTCTGCGGGGGAATTGAGGGCCATATCCAACCGTTTTCATTGCAGCACAAATGAATGGCGGGAGAAGGGAATCTTGGCCTGAGTCTCTTTCCAGGACTTATGTGTGTCAGGCCCTCACTCACACACGCAGATCTGCTCTGCCTCTGTGAGTAGGGGGTTCAGCATGTGTGTGGTTTGCAGAGCCATCAACGGGGCCGGGGGATGAGGGTAAGGTGCCTAAATAGCTTCTCTTGGGTCTCCTCCATTAATCATGTGTCTGATGTGACTCAATCACAAACACTTGGCTGAGGAGGTAAAGAAGGATGGGTGACCATTTCCTTTCAATAGCCCCTGTCCACAGCTGGTGCAGTGCTCATGGATCACACCACACCCAAAGGGGGAAGTGCCAGGACTGTGACTACAGAATAGCTCTGCAGCTTTTTTCATGGTCCATGGATATTTAACCAAAGACAATGGGACATTGACAGGTCATGTGTAATGGGAAACAACACTCACCTCCCTTCTCTTTATTGACTGTATCGACAGGAATCTGAGATCAGAGCAGCCATCGATTCAGATGTTTATGGGCCAACATGCAAGCAGTCCCCTGGCTCTCCACTGACACAGTCACTTTGTAAATTCTGCTGCTGCCTTGGTCTCTTTCTCCCAGTGCACTGCACTCCCTCACCAGGCCATGTCCCATTGCTACAGGCCTTAGACCCTGAACATTTTTTTTCTTTCACTAGCACTAGAGCCAGTTGATTAATTGACCCTTCACTTTTTGAATGCCCTGATTATCTTTGCACGAAGGTGTTTGCTTTTCAAACTGTATACAATTGGGTTCATTGTGGGCGGGACCAGCAAGCAGACATAGCCCATGAGAATCTGAACCAAGGGAGAAGAGCTATTCCAGAATCTCTGTACTACAGACAGTCCAATCCCTGCTATGTAGAGGAGGCGGACAGCACAGAGGTGGGAGACACAGTTGCTCAGTGCCCTGACACACTCCGCATGGGAGGCAATGCTCAGCACTGTTTTCAGAATCATCACATAAGATAGGAGGATGAGCAGCGAGTCCAATAACACTGTGGAGATTGTGACAAACAAGCCATAGATGCTGTTGACTCTGATATCCGAACAAGCCATCTTCATGACCTCTTGGTGCAGGCAGTAGGAATGGGAGAGGACATTGGCTTGACAGTACTGGAAATGTTTCAGAAGAAAGGGCAGTGGGAATACTACGGCAACCCCTCTTAGCACAAACACGAGTCCCATCTTGGCTATTCTCTGCAGGGTTAAGATGGAAGCATATCTCAGTGGGTTAGAGATCGCGATGAAACGGTCAAAGGCCATCAACAAGTGTACTAAGGATTCAATGAATGTAAGTGAGTGGATGAAGAACAGCTGGGCAAAACAAATATTGAGGCTGATCTCCCTAGAGTTAAACAAGAATATACCCAGTGTTGTTGGGATGGTGACTATCGATAAGCCAAGGTCCGTGATGGCCAACATGGAAAGGAAAATGTACATGGGCTCATGAAGGCTTGGATCTGTTTTTATAATGACCAGAATGACTGAATTTCCTACTATCTAAATAACATACATTAAGCCGAAGGGGATAGGGAACCAGAGATGGACGTCTTCCTGCCCATGTATCCCAGTGAGAAGGAACACTGCAGAGCTGAATTGAGTGTCATTGACAGCTGTCATAATGTCCTGAGAAGTCCGAGTAGTTTTGAACCTTTCCTCCTGAAAGGAAAAATAAGAGGAGACTAGATGCCACTGCCTCTCTGCAGTACACTGGATAAATTCTCAGGGTCAGATTCCAACTTTAATAACAGTGAGTTCAACTGCGTCACTCCAGATTTACGTGTGTAAATTCGATCAGAACCAGGCTCTATTAACATTTCCTTACGAAATACTCCTGGTGATACCCTCTGACCCTCAAGAATCCCTCCAAGAGAAGGTGAAATGCTTTGCCAGACCAACGTTGACTGAATCTAGAGAGTTCAATCATCCTACAGGCTTCTCTTCATTCTCACAGGACCAGCATCCTCTCCCCATGCAAGGGTCTGTAAATATCTTGCAAGTTACAAACTAACACAGACTGTTACTTCAGCTGGATGAGGGAGGCTTCACAAATGGGCAAATAGTGCAAACACTAGGTTTGCACTAATATCCATCTGAGTGTCCTACTTACTTCAACCATGCTCATGTAAGAGGTGACGTGTATAAGTTACATGCAACCACTCTTACCCTCCCCTTTCCTGCACCTCAGCTCTACTCTTTGCTGAAACACAGACCAGCAGTTCTGTAGTCTCATGACATTTTGGAAAATCTTGCACAGGTATTACAGAGGGATTAGTGCTAGATGAGTGCTAGATTAGAGATTCCTACCATGGAGGTCCTGGAATTCATTGTCTGAAATGTTTTCTGTTCCTCCCGCAGAACCAGGTGTACAGGCAGAACTGCAGGGTCTCAATGTGAGGATGAGACAATAGTATAGGAAGGAGGGATTTATATTTATTAACATCAGGGGAAACTGTTGGGAAAGGGGGAGCCTATACAGGAAGGATGGGCTCCTCTTAAACCAAAAATGGAACCAAATTCCGGGCACTTAAAATTAAAAAGGCTGTGGAGCAGTTTTTTAACTGAGGGCTGAGGACATGATTATAGGTGTGCAGGCCACGTGGTTCAGACAGAGACATCTGTCAGGGGAGGATCTCTTAAAGGAGATTCCCTATGTCATAGTGAGGCGAAGATGGACGATAATAACATATGGGTAGGATCTGATGAGAAACAGTCAATTACGTCATGTAATGGCAGACAGCTAAAAAGTGACCATTTTAAGTTCTTATATACAAGAGCTAGAATTCTAAATAATAAAATGGGTGAAGCAAATTCCTCATATCAAATGAGGATATTGATGTAATAGGCATCACTGAAGCTAGGTGGAATGAGTATAATTAATGGGACACAGTAATTCCAGGATATAAAAAATATCAGAAGGACAGATCAGGTCTTGCTGCTGGGGGAATGGCGCTATATGTGAAGGAAAGGGTTGAATCAAATGAAGTAATAATCTTAAATGAACCAAACTGGACTATAGAATCTCTGTGGATAGTAATTCCATGCTCGAATAATAAGAATATAGCAGTAGGAAATATACTAACCACTGCTTGTCCAGGATATAGTGATTGTGAAATGCTCAGAGAGATGAGAGAGGCAATAAAAATTTAAAAAACCCTTAAAAATAATGGGAGATTTCAACTATCCCCACATACATGTAGCCTCAGGATGGGATGCAGTGAGCAATTTCTTGACACCTTAAAGGACTGCTTCTTGGAGGAGGTAGTCCTGGAACCTACATAAACAGAGGCAGTTCTCAATTTAGTCCTAAGTGGAGCACAGGATCTGGTCCAAGATATAAATATAGCTGGACCACTTGGTAATAGTGACCATACTATAATTAGATTTAACATCCCAATGGCAGGGAAAACACC
>NW_022060039.1:0-21557 GCF_007399415.2 Gopherus evgoodei
AGTGAGGACTCCTGGGTCCCATCCCCTCTCTCTCCATCACCCCCAGGGCCATGATAACCTGTATGATGACCCGTACCAGCCAGAGATGGAGCCCCAGAGTTCATCGGCTGCCCGGCGCCGTGCATACTGCCGCAACCGGGACCATTTCGCCACCATCCGCACGGCCTCGCTGGTAAGGGGCGGGGAGTAGGCTGAGAGGGGATGTGCTGTGCTGGTGTGGGAGCAGCTGGGGGCCCCCACCAAGGTAGGATGAGTTAGCAGGTGGGGCTAGTGGGCTGGCTTGGGGCAGAGGTCAGAGTGGGCTCAGAGTTGGGGATGGAGCCAGGGGGTGAGGCGAGGTGGGAAAGTTACTAGGTGGTGCCAGGAGATGGGCTGGGGTTTATGGGCAGGGTTGGGGGCTGACTGGGTGAGGTTGGTGGGACAGGTCACTGGACAGGGGCGGGGTTGGGTGAGTGGGAGGGTGAGGTCAGGGTTTTGGCAGGGCGGGGTCAGGTGTGGACAGGTCAGTGGGTGGGCAGGGTCAGGTTTCGGGCAGGCTGGGGCCAGGGGTGGATGGGTGAGTGGGTGGGCGGGGTCGGAGTTTGGGCGGGGCCAGAGGTGGATGGGTGAGCGGGTTCAGGGTTCAGATGGGGTGGGGTCAGAGGTGGATGGGTGCGTGGGTGAGTGGGGGCAGGGTTTGGGTTGGGCAGGGCCAGGTGTGGATGGGTGGGTGGAGTTAGAGTTCAGGCTGGGCGGGGCCAGGCCTGGGTGGTTGAGTGGGTGGGTGGGGTCAGGGTTTGGGCCGGGCCAGGGGTGGATGGGTTTGTGGGTGGGCAGGGTCAGAGTTTGGGCTGGGCGGGGCCAGAGGTGGCTGGGTGAGTGGGTGGGCGGGGTCAGGGTCTGGGCAGGGCCCAGGGTGTCTAGGTGAGTGGGTGGGCGGGGTCAGGGTTGGGGCGGGGCCCAGGGTGTCTAGGTGAGTGGGTGGGTGGGGTCAGGGTTGGGGCGGGGCCCAGGGTGTCTAGGTGAGTGGGTGGGCGGGGTCAGGGTTGGGGCTGGGCGGGGCCCAGGGTGTCTAGGTGAGTGGGTGGGTGGGGTCAGGGTTTAGGGCTGGGCGGGCCCGGGGTGTCTAGGTGAGTGGGTGGGCGGGGTCAGGGTTTGGGCTGGGCGGGCCCAGGGTGTCTAGGTGAGTGGGTGGGCGGGGTCAGGGTTTGGGCTGGGCGGGCCCAGGGTGTCTAGGTGAGTGGGTGGGCGGGGCCAGGGTGTCTAGGTGAGTGGGTGGGCGGGGTCAGGGTTTGGGCTGGGCGGGCCCAGGGTGTGTAGGTGAGTGGGTGGGTGGGGTCAGGGTTTGGGCTGGGCGGGGCCCAGGGTGTCTAGGTGAGTGGGTGGGCGGGGTCAGGGTTGGGGCGGGGCCCAGGGTGTCTAGGTGAGTGGGTGGGCGGGGTCAGGGTTTGGGCTGGGCGGGGCCCGGGGTGTCTAAGTGAGTGGGTGGGCGGGATCAGGGTTTGGGCTGGGCGGGCCCAGGGTGTCTAGGTGAGTGGGTGGGCGGGGTCAGGGTTGGGCTGGGCGGGCCCAGGGTGTCTAGGTGAGTGGGTGGGCGGGGGTCAGGGTTTGGCTGGGGGGCCAGGGTGTCTAGGTGAGTGGGTGGGCGGGGTCAGGGTTTGGGCTGGGCGGGCCCAGGGTGTCTAGGTGAGTGGGGTGGGCGGGGTCAGGTTTGGGTCTGGGCGGGCCAGGGTGTCTAGGTGAGTGGGTGGGCGGGGTCAGGGTTGGGGCTGGGCGGGGCCCAGGGTGTCTAGGTGAGTGGGTGGGCGGGGTCAGGGTTTGGGCTGGGCGGGGCCCGGGGTGTCTAGGTGAGTGGGTGGGCGGGGTCAGGGTTTGGGCTGGGCGGGGCCCGGGGTGTTAGGGAGTGGTGGGCGGGGTCAGGGTTTGGGCTGGGCGGGCCCGGGGTGTTCTAGGTGAGTGGGGGGCGGGGTCAGGGTTGGAGCTGGGCGGGGCCAGGGTGTCTAGGTGAGTGGGTTGGGGCGGGGTCAGGGTTTGGGCTGGGCGGGCCCAGGGTGTCTAGGTGAGTGGGTGGGCGGGGTCAGGGTTTGGGCTGGGCGGGCCCAGGGTGTCTAGGTGAGTGGGTGGGCGGGGTCAGGGTTTGGGCTGGGCGGGCCCAGGGTGTCTAGGTGAGTGGGTGGGCGGGGTCAGGGTTTGGGCTGGGCGGGCCCAGGGTGTCTAGGTGAGTGGGTGGGCGGGGTCAGGGTTTGGGCTGGGCGGGGCCCGGGGTGTCTAAGTGAGTGGGTGGGCGGGATCAGGGTTTGGGCTGGGCGGGCCCAGGGTGTCTAGGTGAGTGGGTGGGCGGGGTCAGGGTTTGGGCTGGGCGGGGCCCAGGGTGTCTAGGTGAGTGGGTGGGCGGGGTCAGGGTTTGGGCTGGGCGGGCCCAGGGTGTCTAGGTGAGTGGGTGGGCGGGGTCAGGGTTGGGGCTGGGCGGGGCCCGGGGTGTCTAGGTGAGTGGGTGGGCGGGGTCAGGGTTTGGGCTGGGCGGGGCCAGGGTGTCTAGGTGAGTGGGTGGGCGGGGTCAGGGTTTGGGCTGGGCGGGGCCCGGGGTGTCTAGGTGAGTGGGTGGGCGGGGTCAGGGTTGGGGCGGGGCCCAGGGTGTCTAGGTGAGTGGGTGGGCGGGGTCAGGGTTGGGGCGGGGCCCAGGGTGTCTAGGTGAGTGGGTGGGTGGGGTCAGGGTTTGGGCTGGGCGGGGCCCAGGGTGTCTAGGTGAGTGGGTGGGCGGGGTCAGGGTTGGGGCGGGGCCCAGGGTGTCTAGGTGAGTGGGTGGGCGGGGTCAGGGTTTGGGCTGGGCGGGCCCAGGGTGTCTAGGTGAGTGGGTGGGCGGGGTCAGGGTTTGGGCTGGGCGGGCCCAGGGTGTCTAGGTGAGTGGGTGGGCGGGGTCAGGGTTGGGGCGGGGCCCAGGGTGTCTAGGTGAGTGGGTGGGCGGGATCAGGGTTGGGGCGGGGCCCAGGGTGTCTAGGTGAGTGGGTGGGCGGGGTCAGGGTTTGGGCTGGGCGGGGCCCGGGGTGTCTAGCTGAGTGGGTGGGCGGGGTCAGGGTTTGGGCTGGGCGGGCCCAGGGTGTCTAGGTGAGTGGGTGGGCGGGGTCAGGGTTGGGGCGGGGCCCAGGGTGTCTAGGTGAGTGGGTGGGCGGGGTCAGGGTTTGGGCTGGGCGGGCCCAGGGTGTCTAGGTGAGTGGGTGGGTGGGGTCAGGGTTTGGGCTGGGCGGGGCCCAGGGTGTCTAGGTGAGTGGGTGGGCGGGGTCAGGGTTGGGGCGGGGGCCCAGGGTGTCTAGGTGAGTGGGTGGGCGGGGTCAGGGTTTGGGCTGGGCGGGCCCAGGGTGTCTAGGTGAGTGGGTGGGCGGGGTCAGGGTTTGGGCTGGGCGGGGCCCAGGGTGTGTAGGTGAGTGGGTGGGCGGGATCAGGGTTGGGGCGGGGCCCAGGGTGTCTAGGTGAGTGGGTGGGCGGGGTCAGGGTTTGGGCTGGGCGGGGCCCGGGGTGTCTAGGTGAGTGGGTGGGCGGGGTCAGGGTTTGGGCTGGGCGGGCCCGGGGTGTCTAGGTGAGTGGGTGGGCGGGGTCAGGGTTTGGGCTGGGCGGGCCCAGGGTGTCTAGGTGAGTGGGTGGGCGGGGTCAGGGTTTGGGCCAGGCCGGGGTGGGCAGGGTTCCAGCAGGGCGGGCCGGGAGGCCCCTGGGAGCAGGCTAGCTGTGCTCAGAGCTCCACCCCCGCCCAGGTGACCCGGCAGATCCAGGAGCACGAGCAGGACTCGGCGCTGCGGGAGCAGATGAGCGGCTACAAGCGCATGCGGCGCCAGCACCAGAAGCAGCTCATGGCGCTGGAGAACAAGCTGAAGGCGGAGCTGGATGAGCACCAGCTGCGCCTCGACAAGGAGCTGGAGGCCCATCGCAGCAGCTTCAGCGCCGAGGCCGAGAAGCTGGCCAAGAAGCACCAGGCCATCTTCGAGAAGGAGGTGGGGCCGGGGGGGCACAGGGGGGCTACGCTGGGGGCGGGGGCTGGCGGGAAGCCACTCACCCCGCTCGCTGCCCCACAGGCCAAGGCGGCGCTGGCCGAGGAGAAGAAGTTCCAGCAGCACATCCTGGGCCAGCAGAAGAAGGAGCTGAGTAACCTGCTGGAGTGCCAGAAACGCCAGTACAAGCTGCGCAAGGAACAGCTCAAGGAGGTGACGAGAGAGGGGCCCCGGGGGGCGGGTTGGCTAGGAACAGAACCCAGGCGTCCAGGCCCCTCTAACCACTAGACCCCGCTCCCCGCCCGAGCAGGAGCTGCAGGAGAACCAGAGCACCCCGAAGCGGGAGAAGCAGGAGTGGCTGCTGCGGCAGAAGGAGAACATGCAGCACTACCAGGCCGAGGAGGAGGCCAACCTGCTGCGGCGGCAGCGCCAGTACCTGGAGCTGCAGTGCCGCCAGTATAAGCGCAAGATGCTGCTGGCCCGTCACAACCTGGACCAGGACCTGCTGCGCGAGGTGGGGGGGCTTCAGGGGGAGGAGCCTGTGAGGGGGCAGGGTGGGGCTGAGGGGAGGAGCCTGTGAGTGGAACAGGGCAGGGCTGGGCACTGATTAGGAGGAGGAGCCCATGGGGCGGGGTGGGGCTCTGCTCAGTGGGGGGGCATGGGGCGGGGTGGGGCTCTAGTGCAGTGGGGGGGCATGGGGCGGGGTGGGGCTCTAGAGCAGTGGGGGGGGGCATGGGGGGGGGGGGGGGCTCTAGTGCAGTGGGGGGGCATGGGGCGGGGTGGGGCTCTAGAGCAGTGGGGGGGGCATGGGGCGGGGTGGGGCTCTGCTCAGTGGGAGGGGTATGGGGCGGGGTGGGGCTCCAGAGCAGTGGGGGGCATGGGGCGGGGGGGCTCTAGAGCAGTGGGAGGGGCATGGGGCGGGGTGGGGCTCTGCTCAGTGGGAGGGGCATGGGGCGGGGGGGGCTCTAGAGCAGTGGGAGGGGCATGGGGCGGGGGGGCTCTAGAGCAGTGGGAGGGGCATGGGGCGGGGTGGGGCTCTGCTCAGTGGGAGGGGCATGGGGCGGGGGGGGCTCTAGAGCAGTGGGGGGGCATGGGGGGGGCTCTAGAGCAGTGGGGGGGCATGGGGCGGGGGGGGCTCTAGAGCAGTGGTCCACAAGACAAAGGGCCGTGGTGGAGTTCGAGGATCCGCCGAAATGCCAGTGAATTTCAGCAGCGAGGCCTCTTGCCGACGTCGCTTGCAATGGCGCCCGCGGGCAGCGTGTTGGGAACCCCTGCTGTAGTGTGGGGGGGTAGGCGGAGGGCCGCTGGGGCGGGGCTGGGCTGGGCTGGGCTGGGGGCTGTTGGGCTGGGCGTGACCCCGCCCCGCCCCGCAGGACCTGAACAAGAAGCAGACGCAGAAGGACCTGGAGTGCGCCATGCTGCTGCGGCAGCACGAGTCGACGCAGGAGCTGGAGTTCCGGCACCTGCACACGGTGCAGCGCACCCGCACCGAGCTCACCCGCCTGCAGCACCAGACCGAGCTCAGCAACCAGCTGGAGTACAACAAGCGCCGCGAGCAGGAGCTGCGCCAGAAGCATGCCATGGAGGTCCGCCAGCAGCCCAAGAGCCTCAAAGTAGGTGTCGCCCGGGGGCCCCGCCCGCGCAGTCTGGGGGGCCCGCAGCCGGACGGACAGGAGGCTTGGGCCCTAAAACCAGCCCTGGGAGGCCTCGAGCCGAACAGGCAGGATAGCTGGGATTTAGAGCCAGATGGAGAGGAGGCAGGAGTTCTAGAGCACAAGAGCTTGGGGGTTCTGGAGCCAGACGGTGTGGAGGCCATGGTTGCAGAGCAGAAGAACCTGGGGGTTCTAGAACCAGATGGCGATTATGATGTGGTTCTAGAACACAGGAGCCTGGAGGCTCTGGAGCCTGATGGAGAGGAGTCTGAGGTTCTAGAGCGGGAGAGCCTGGGACTCATAGAGCCAGGCCTCATGGCCTTGGGGGTTCTAAAGCCGGATGGCCAGGAGGCTGATGTTCTAGACCTGGAAGCTCTGGAGCCGGACGGGCAGGAGGCATCCCTAGATACTGCCCTGGGGGCGCTAGAGCCATCCACCCCCTGCCATCTCCCCGGCGTGTTGCCCCTAATCCCGGGGGAGGGGGAGGGGCTGCGGGGCCCAGGCGACGGCTGCCCTGCCCCTGAGGACCCCTATGTGGAGCCACAGCACAGCTGGGAGGAGGCAGCCAGGCCAGCTCCGACCCCCTTGGCGCCCCTGCTGCCCCACGCCATGTGCGCGGGGCTGGCGCTGCTGCTGGCTGCCTACCCCAGTGGGCCAGTGCTGTTGCTGCTGCTGGCGGCGCTGTGGGCCCAGGGCTCGGGCGGAGGGGCCCAGGCGGTGCTGCTGGCCCTGGAGGGGGCGCTGGTGGGGCTGGGCGTCTCCTATGCCCTGCTCCACTCACTCTTCCTGCTCTCGGGCCCCTCGTTCCTGGCCCTGGCCAAGGGGGCGGGGGCGCTGGGTGTGCTGGGCCTGAGCGCCAGCCGGGGTCGGCTCTACGTGCCCGTCATCCTGCTGGCCTCCCACCTGCTGGCCTCGCCCTGGCTCTTCCTGCTGCTCTACCTGCTGATGGTGCTGGCCCGGGGTGCCCTGCGGGGGCTGCCCTCCCGCACCCGCCGCCTCTGGCTGCGCCTCCTGCTGGGCCTGCCGCTGCCCGCCTTCCGCATGCTGCAGGGCCTGGGGCTGGTCACCGAAGGCAGCCTCTTCCGCCTCTTCCCCAAGACCAACAAAGGCGGCTTCCGCAGCCGGCTGCCCGTGCCCGCCCCTCGCCCCGCCCCCCGCCCCGCCCCGCCTGCCTGGTCCCGCCGCGCCCTGGCCCTGCTGGCCCGGCCCGTGCGTGCCCTCAACCGCCGCCTGCTGCAGCTGGCGCGGGAGCTGAGTGCCCACCTGCCCCCGGCTGCCCTACACCATCTCAAGGGCCTGCGGGTGCTGCGAGAGGAGCGGCCCAGCCTCATCCCCCGGCTGGCGGGCAGGGGGCGCCGTGGGCAGGGCTGCAGGGCTGGCCCCATAGTCCGGGGGGGCCGGGCTGCCTCTGGGGGGGCACGGCGCAGCACCCCAGGGGACCCCCGTGCAGCCCGGCGGCCCTGGAGGTGAGGGCACCCGCCCCCCACACCTGTTCTGGGCTTGGGAACCAGCCATGCCTCCGTGCTGGCCAGTGATTGGCTGGGTGTGAACAGGCCCCACCCCTTTCTTGTTGGGGGGGGCTGTGAGGGAGGGTCTCCTCGTCCTTCCTCTCTGTGCTGGGATCCATCTGAATGCAGGGGTGGGACAGCTTGGGTCTCCTTCCCCAGCCCCCTAACCAGAGCACAGGTTGGGGGAGGGCCCCAGGCCTCCCCAGAACCCACAGCAGGGTGTCCCATGCTACTGGGCTTCTCTGGGCATCCCCTGACAGAGCGAGGGGGTGGGGGGGACGTGACCCTGAAGGCAGGCAGCCTCCATGGCCCAGAAGGGGGGAGATGTGGCCCCGAAGGCAGGTGACCCCCCCATATCCCAGCTGGGGGAATGTGACCTCGAAGGTAGGCGACCACCATGGCCCAGTGTGGGAGATCTTGTGGGGCTGTGGTTTGCCAAGGGCACTGGACCCCACTCTGGTTGCTCTGTGTAGAGGGGCAGTGCTGGGGGGTACAGCTGCAGTGTCTGCTCTGGAGGAAAGAATCACCTAACGCTGCCCCCAGGAGCCAGGGGGGGGCAGTGGAGAGGCCCTGGAGGGAAGGGCAGCAGTTGGGTGACTGGAGGGGAGACTGGGGGGGATGAGACCCCTTCACCAAGGGGTGCTGCTATTGGGGTCAGTGGTTTGTATTTGTCTCTGAGCCGGGGACCACAGCCCCCCCCGGAAATGCTGTCCAACCCCCTGGGGGAGGGGCTCCATTCTCAGCTAGTCTCAGGCCCCACAACACTATCCGCCCCCCTCAGAAATAGAGGGGGCTCCCATCCGGCCACAGGCGCCAGGGGAAAGTGCGTTTCTGCTCCCAGCTTCGAGGGGCGGCCCCAGGTGATTCTTTCCCCGGTGACCGTTTTGATTTCATTTCCCATCTCTGTAACCTCCCACTCCCGTCGGGGGAGATGTGAACATATTTATTTCAGATGCCTTTACATTTTGTGTGTGTGCATTTTTTTTATGTAAGTGATCAAACATATTAATTTTTGTTTGTTTTGGGGTAAATCTGTGATATTTCTTTTTTTATTTGACTGAAAACAGGAGAAATAAAATAAAAATAATCACAGATTTCCCAAAAATGGGAGAGTCGAAATCTTCTTTTGTGTTAAATTAATTTCTTATCAATTGGTTGGGGGAAGGTGAAACCTTTACTTTCCTTCAAATCCTTCTCCCCCCCCCCCCCCCCCGTGGGTTTTGGCAACTCTGGGATAACACTGATTTCATCTGTGCAGTTTTAGAAAATCTCATCGGTATTTTTGTTGGAGCCTTTATTTATCACATTGGTAGGAGTGAATTTAGAAGGAGTTTTCTTCCTGTTTGAGGACCAATTATGAATATTTTATATTTGCTCCAGTTTATGAAATCTGGGATAATTTTTTATTTTTCTTTAGTATATTTAATCTGGTATATTTACTTCTGTTTCCAAGGCAAATCGTTTTTTGTCCTTGTTAGAATTTATTTTTCCTCCTGCCAGTAGTGAATTTAGAAATCCCCCAGCCCCATTCAGTAAATTCAGGAATTTTCTTCATTTTCCCCGTTTTGGGCAGAAATCTCTGATTTTTATTCTATTTACCTTGTTTTTGCTGAATCTGACCTGGTTTTTGTTTCTTTTTGTTTTGTTTTGTTCCATTTTGGGGAAAGTTGCATTTCACCAGCATGTATTTTTAAATCTCATTTGTCCAAGTTTTGATCCATCCCTTCAATATTTTGGGGGGTTTATTTTCTCCGTTTTTTAGCGTAGCTACTATTATCCCTCGAGCAGCTGAAAACCAAGGAGGGGTCATTTCTCTTAGATCATCTAATCTGATCTCTTGTGTGTCCAAGGAAAGCAAATTTCAGCCATCCCAGGGCCCTGTTCCAGAAAAGTCTGTTGTATTTGTTTTCTAGTTCAACTAGGAATTAATTCAGGGCGACTTGACGGAGCTCAGACAAGATGCTCAGAAGAGTTCCCTTCAGTCTGAAAATGGATTAATCTTTTCTTCCCTCCTTTTTGTATTTGGTATTTTACTGGTTGGTTTTGTTGCTTTATTTTCCCTGGCGCTCTCCCATCTTTTACAAATTGTAATTTTTGTATTTAATTTCCCCAGTTTTGGTCCATGTTGTTTATTTTGATTTGCCCGTTTTGCTGCAAAATCGATGGGTTTGATTTGATTGGCTGCATTGGTAGCCCAGTTTCTAGTTCACGTAAAAATAGGACCAGGATTGGCCCAAAATTGGAGCAATACGTTACTAAGCTTGAACAAACCCTGGAAGAACTGTATTTCACCAATTTGGGGTGGATTTCTCCCAGTTCTGGGCCCCAGGTGGGTGACATCTAACGATTTTTAGTCGATTTTTATCGGTTTGTGGGCATACAATTGGTGCAAGGTGGCTCTCTCCATTTTCGGCTGATTTCTGTCCAGGTTTGAGCAGGCAATTGGTGCCGCGGGATGTTTTTAGCTGATCTGGAACTAGGGGTGTTGCTTTTTACCTAGGGTTGGACCACAGTGCCATGGGTGGCGCCTGCCCCGGCTGTTCGAGGGGGCTAGTTCCGATGGCTCCCGTTTTTGGTGACTGTTTGCCCCACACCCTGCCTGTGTGCTCCATACATTCATTTTTTTACATTTTGGCTTCCTCTGTATTTGGTCTGACGTGTGCTTATTTTGGCTCCTTGCCACCTTCAATGAAAGACGGCCGCTTGCAGGGCGCCCAGACCTGACGAGCATCTGGTCGTTACTGGGAGCTGAAACGCATCTCTTCCCCTCCCCTCTACCAGGCCCCCGAGGCAACCTGGGCACAGGGCAGGCCCCCCCTCACACAGCTCCTAGGCAGGGCAAAGGTCACATGCGTCTGCCATGGGGGAAATTGGGGGGCGGTCACTGGCAGCACAAAGGTCACGTCCCCGCCATGGGGCAAATGGGGGGGTCACTGGCAGGGCGAAGGTCACATGTCCCTGCCATGAGGCAATGGGGCAGATTGAGGGAGGGGAGCACTGGCAAGTCAAAGGTGACAAGCCCCGGCCCTGGGATGATGGGGGCAGATTGTGGGGGGTCACAGACAGGGCAAAGGTCACATGCCCCGGCCCTGGGATGATGGGGGCAGGGTCATAGGCCGGGCAAAGGTCACATGCCCTGGCCCTGGGATGATGGGGGCAGGGTCACAGGCAGGGCAAAGGTCACATGCCCTGGCCATGGGATGATGGGGGCAGTCAGAAAGGTCAAAGGTCATGTGCTGCATGATGGGGCAGGTCATGGGGTCACAGGCAGGGCAAGCATCAGCGAGCCCCAGACATGCCATAAGCAAAGGCCCCCCCAGCCCTGAATGCAGCAGAACATATGGGTCTCAGCCCCTGTGGGCAAGGCAAGGCGGAGGGCACCATCCAGGTGCTCATGGGAGGGTTCAGAGCTGCCTGTTCTCGTGCCTCGGCCCCCGCCTGCCAGGGGGTGTCGGGAGCATGACGCGGACACGCCCACTCCAGGCCAGCCCCGGTGTCTGTCTCGCTAACGTTTGCTCCTGTCTCTCTCCTCCCGCCCCGCGGCCCCTGCCCCGCGGCCCCGCCCCCAGTCCAAGGAGCTGCAGATCAAGAAGCAGTTCCAGGACACGTGTAAGATCCAGACGCGGCAGTACAAGGCCCTGCGCAACCACCTGCTGGAGACCACGGCCAAGAGCGAGCACAAGGGCATCCTCAAGCGGCTGAAGGACGAGCAGACGCGCAAGCTGGCCATCCTGGCGGAGCAGTACGACCACAGCATCAACGAGATGCTCTCCACGCAGGCTGTAGGTCGCTGGGCGGCCCGGGGCCTGCTTCGGGGGCTGCTTCCCGGGCCCCACCCCCCGGGCCTGCTTCGGGGGCTGCTTCCCGGGCCCCACCCCCCGGGCCTGCTTCGGGGGCTGCTTCCCGGCCCCCACCCCATGGGCCTGCTTCGGGGGCTGCTTCCCGGGCCCCACCCCCTGGGCCTGCTTCGAGGCCTGCTTCGGGGGCTGCTTCCCGGCCCCCACCCCATGGGCCTGCTTCAAGGCCTGCTTCGGGGGCTGCTTCCCGGCCCCCACCCCATGGGCCTGCTTCAAGGCCTGCTTCGGGGGCTGCTTCCCGGCCCCCACCCCATGGGCCTGCTTCAAGGCCTGCTTCGGGGGCTGCTTCCCGGGCCCCACCCCCCGGGCCTGCTTCGGGGGCTGCTTCCCGGGCCCCACCCCCCGGGCCTGCTTCGGGGGCTGCTTCCCAGCCCCCACCCCCTGGGCCTGATTCGGGGCCTGATTCGGGGGCTGCTTCCCGGCCCCCACCCCCTGGGCCTGATTCGGGGGCTGCTTCCCGGCCCCCACCCCCTGGGCCTGCTTTGGGGCCTGCTTCGGGGGCTGCTTCCAGGCCCCCACCCCCTGGGCCTCATTTGGGGGCTGTTTCCCGGGCCTAGTTCAGGGCCTGCTTCTCGGCCCCCGGGCCTCGAGGGCTGCTTCCCAGCCCCCACCCCCGGGGCCTGATTCGGGGCCTGCTTCCCCCCCCCCATCCCCTGGGCCTGCTTCCCGGCCTGATTCCAGGGCCTGATTCCTGGCCCCCGGCTCTGCTTCCCTGCCTGCTTTCTAGCCCCCCAGCCCTATTTTCCGATTCCCTGTCCCCCAGCCTGGGGCCTGCTTCCCGGTTCCCCATCTCCTGGTCCTGCTTCCTGGCCTGCCTCCCGCCACCTCCCCCAAGCCCCTGCCTCCAACCCCCTGCCCAGTGCCTGCTCCCCTGCCCCCCGGCCAGCTGGCACCCCCTAGAGGGGAGAGCCCCGGGCCCCTGCGGCACAGGGTCACGAAGAAGCCTGTTCCCACAGAGGAAGCATGAACCCAAGTGTCCTTGCCAAACATCTGCTTTGCAGTTTTCATGCTTGCCCCTCGTACCCATCAACCTCCAGCACATCCAGGGATCTGGACGTCCCCTTCACTTACTGTCCCAAACTGTGAGGGTGCTGGGATGCTGCGAGTCAGCGAAAGGGGCTCCCATGTACCCAGCCCCCCCCCCGCCTCGGGGCACCTGTGTGCCCAGCCCCCGCCAAGGGCTCCTGGCCAACCCCGTGTCTCCGTGTTGCCCCCTAGCTGCGGCTGGACGAGACGCAGGAGGCCGAGTACCAGGTGCTGCGGATGCAGCTACAGCAGGAGCTGGAACTGCTCAACGCCTACCAGAGCAAGATCAAGATCCACACAGAGGCGCAGCACGAGCGGGAGATCAAGGAGCTGGAGCAGCGCGTTTCCATCCGCCGGGCCCTGCTGGAGCAGAGGGTATGGGATTGGGACCTAGGCGTCCGGGACAGCTCCCTCAGGGCCCTGCAGCGTCCCCAGAGCCCGAGCTGGGCAGTGGGACCCAGGCGTCCGGGACGGCTCCCTCAGGGCCCTGCAGCGTCCCCAGAGCCCGGGCTGGGCAGTGGGACCCCGGCGTCTGGGGAGGGGCTGGGGAGGGGCCGGCGGGACCCCGGCATCCGGGAAGGGGCTGGGGAGGGGCCGGCGGGACCCCAGCGGCCGGCCCACCACTGCCACTGCCACGCTCTGTCTCTGCAGATCGAGGAGGAGATGCTGGCGCTGCAGAACGAGCGCTCCGAGCGGATCCGCAGCCTGCTGGAGCGGCAGGCCCGGGAGATCGAGGCCTTCGACTCGGAGAGCATGCGGCTCGGCTTCAGTAACATGGCGCTGACCGGCATCCCCGCCGAGGCCTTCAACCAGGGCTACGCCGCACCCCCCCAGCCCTGGCCCTCCCGCCCTGTGCCCCGCAGCGGCTCCCACTGGAGCCACGGCGTACAGAACACCGCCGGCGCCCCCCACGCTTGGCGCCAGCCCCCCCTGCTGGCTCTGCCCCCCTCTGCCTGGCTCCACCCCCCCTCCTCCTCCGCCTCCTCGCCCGCCTCTGCCCCGGGGGGCCGGGCCAACGTGGTGATGCTGCGGAACAGTCCCCAGCCGCTGCGGCGCACGGCCTCCGGCGGCCAGGCCGAGCCAGGCATCAGCCGCTCGGCGAGCGTCACCTCGCACATCCTCAACGGCTCGCACTTCTCATACTCCTGAGCCAGCCACGGGGCGGACCCCCTGCTCCGGGCTCCCTGCGAGCCGCCCTCGACCCCCGGCACTGCCCGGGCTACGGGGAAAGGCTGTCCCGAGCTCTCTCCTCGTGCCCCATGCAGAGACACTCCCCCTCGGTGTTCTTGCGGGGCCAGCTACGCCCTGCCGTGACCCGGGAGGGGACCAGCCCAGCGCCCATGTCTGCTCCCCTGCCCATGTTGACACCCCCAAATCCACACAGGAACACACCAGTCCCCTTCCCAGCCCCTCCCCCCCACACACACACACGGGACCATTTGATCTTTGTTTTCAAATCTTGTTTTTTTCTTAATTTCCTTCCCTCTTCCTGTCACTGGGGGCTGGGAACTCGGATGCCTGGCTTCTCTCTCTAGCTCTGGGAGTAGAGTGGGGGCTGGTGGGTTAGAGCGGGGGGGCCGGGAGCCAGGACTCCTAGGTTCTATCTCCCTATCCCATAGATGACAGGGTACCTTTCCATATCTTCCTCCCCACAAGGAGCCCTGCGGTACCTGGTATGAGCAAGCCCCCAGGTTTGGGATCAGGGTACCCAGTGGGGGTGCTGTGCCTGGGGGGGCTCAGCTTCCTCCCCCCATCACTCAGTTCCCCCAGCCCCTCTCCTCTGTTCCATGCCCATGTTCCCCCTTCTCTGGGAGTCTCTCTCCAAAGGATAGCAGAGGCTTCTGCCTTGAGCGCTGTACGGGTCAGCCCCCACCTTCCCGTGGGAATGGGCTGCCCCTCTCCTGGACTGCAGTGACATGGGGGGACCTGAAACTGCTTTTTCTATCCCCTTGGGATAGAGGATTCTTGACACTACCTTTTTGTGGTTATGGGGCAACCTGGAAACACCTTCCCCCTTGGAAGTGGGGTGTGTTGATGCAGCCTGTGTCAGGCTGATGGGGGCTGGACACACTTCCCACAGCACAGAAAGGAGAAACTTGAAAACGCTGTCCATTGGGAGCCAGGCCCATGTTGATCTGCTTTTCCCATGTGGGAAGAGAAGCCATGAAATCCATTTCCCCAGGATGGCGGCAAATCTTCGTACAGTTTTCCCAGCATGGGAAAGTTTGCAACACATCACCCTGTGTGGCGGGAAGACTTGAAACCACTTTCCTCTGGCAGGATGGAGAAACTTGAAACCTTCTTTTCATGGTGTGTGAACCTTAAAATGTTATTTACTCTCCTAAAGGGGGAAATCTTGATCCAGTTATACCCCTGGGGGCTATTTTCCTTTGTGGGGAGGATCGGAAAGTCTCGAAACAACTATTTGCCTGGAAGCAGGAGGGGTGGGGGAGGCAATCTTTAAGCACCATTTTCCCTCCCAAGGTGACAAATCTTGCTAAGCAGTTTCTGTGGTTTGTGGGTCAAGGAGACAGGAACAATTTTCTCCTTCGTGCCACAGAGGAAGCCTCGACACAGACTTTTTCCACACATGCAATAAGAGGAACCTTAAAACAGGTTTTTCTGCTCTTGTGCCATGGTGAAGGGAACTCAAACTGGATTGTGTCTTGTCACGCACTGGGGGAGAAGGTGGTTGGTGTGCCATGGGGAGGAGACTTGAAACAGATTTTCCTCTCACACCATGGAAAGGGAACTTGAAACATTTTCCTGCCCAAACGCCAATGCCCGGGTCCTCTGGGGTGTGAATTTCTGCACATTTTTTTAAATTATTATTTAAGAAACAATCATCCAGGACTTTGATGGAACAACAACAAAAACCTGATTCCTCCATTTCTTAATTGATTTTCTAAATAACCACCTTGCCCAACCCCTGTCAAGGCTGCTTTTGAAAAGCGGTCTGGGGGGTGGGGGACAGACTAATTGCTTTGTTCTGCTAACTAACCATGTGGCTTGCCTGTGGGATCTGGGGGCGGAGGGTCCGGGGCTGATGTATAATATATATAGCCCCTTCTTTTTAACGATCTTTTCCTTTTGGTGCCATAACCTTCCCTTGTACAGTTCCCTGCTCTCTGGATCTCTCCTGTCTTTCACCCCCCGCCCCCCGTGTGGGTGGTGCGTGCGTGTGTGTATCTCATATTTTCTTTTTATATATATATAAAAGAAGGAAAATAAGAAAAAACAATAGAAATCTGTGTCCTGATGGAATGTATTAAAACAAAACAAAAACCAACCACTTTTTTTAAAAAGCCAAGCCAGGTGGCGAGGAAGAAGGGCAAAGGGGGCAGCAGCGAGTCGGGCGCTGCCCCCACAGAGAGAAGGGAAAAAACTTTTAATAAAAATGTTGGATATTATTAAAAATCAAAGATGGCTTGGCTGGGTTTTTCCACATCATTGGAGTGGGAGTCTGGGGTTCCCTCCCGGCTCTGGGAGGGGAGTGGGGGCTGGTGGGTTACAGTGCATGGGGGTTGGGAGCCAGGACTCTTGGGTTCTCTCCTCTCTCTGGGAGGGGTGTGGGGGCTGATGGGTCAGAGTGGGGGGCTGGAAGCCAGGACTCCTGGGTTCTCAGATCAGGGACAGCAAGGGGGGGGGGCTGGCAGACCCCAGTGTCTCACAAGCCCGTGTCTGAGCCATAGAGGCGGGTATGTCAGTTCCAGCCTGGGGGAGGTTACGCAGCGTTTGACACAGGTAGGCGTGAAGTTAAAGCCGGCAGAGGGGGCTGGGGTGTCTGCCCAGCTCGGGGTACAGATCCCGGCTGCCCTCATAACACCCCACCCCAGAGGGGCTGCATCTTGGCACCAGGCAAGGGGTCCCCGTGTGCCCAGCCCCCCTGCCCCAGAGAGGATGTGTCCCAGTGCTAGGGGAGGGGTCCCCGTGTGCCCAGCCCCCCCTGCCCCAGAGGGGACATGTCCCAGTGCTAGGGGAGGGGTCCCCGTGTGCCCAGCCCCCCCCCGCCCCAGAGGGGACGTGTCCCAGTACCGGGCAAGGGGTCCCCATGTGCCCAGCCCGCCTCCCGCCCCAGAGGGGACGTGTCCCAGTGCTAGGGGAGGGGTCCCCGTGTGCCCAGCCCCCCCGCCCCAGAGGGGACGTGTCCCAGTGCCGGGCAAGGGGTCCCCTGTGCCCAGCCCCCCCCGCCCCAGAGGGGACGTGTCCCAGTGCTAGGGGAGGGGTCCCCGTGTGCCCAGCCCCCACCGCCCCAGAGGGGCTGGGTCGCAGCTCCGGGAGAGAGGGCTCCCCTATAAACAGCCCCGGCACCCCACCCAGTATAAACAGCTGTATCTTGCATCTTATGTTAATTAGTGGATTATATTTGCATTAATTACTTAATAATTAAGAAGGCTGCGGCTGGGAATCCCATGACCCCGCCCCAGCAGCTGCAATGACTGGAGCCCCGTCTCCTAGCAACCAGCCTCTAGGCGATCCCCCGCCCCACAGAGTTGCCATAGCAACAGCCTCCCCAGCAGTTGGGTACCAGCTTGTGCAGCATCCCAAGAAGGGGTTCGTGGGGGGGAGGGGCAGATCCAGACCCGATCCTGCTGGGATCCTACCCCCACGGAGTCCCCTACCCCAGACCCTGCGCCCCCCAGAGCCCTGTCCCCCACCCCTCCTCCCATCTTGCACCCCAAAAGCCCCTTCCTCCACCCCTCCTCCCTCCATGGATCCCCCCGAGCCCCTTTCCCCCATCCCGCCTCCCTCCATGTGCCCCCTGAGCCTCTTTCCCCCAGCCCACCACCCTCCATGTACCCCCCGAGCCCCTTTCCCCCACCCCGCCTCCCTCCATGTGCCCCCCGAGCCCCTTTCCCCCACCCCTCCTACCTCCATGGGTCCCCCCGAGCCCCTTTCCCCCACCCCGCCTCCCTCCATGTGCCCCCCGAGCCCCTTTCCCCCACCTCTCCTCCCTCCATGGATCCCCCCGAGCCCCCTTCCCCCACCCCTCCTCCCTCCATGGGTCCCCCCGAGCCCCTTTCCCCCACCCCTCCTCCCTCCATGGATCCCCCCGAGCCCCTTTTCCCCATTCCGCCTCCCTCCATGGATCCCCCTAGCCCCCTTCCCCCACCCCTCCTCCCTCCATGCGCCCCCCAGAGCCCCCCTTCCCTACCCCACTTCCCTCCACTCGCCCCCCTAGCCCCCTTCCCCCACCCCTCTTCCCTCCATGGGTCCCCCCGAGCCCCTTTCCCCCACCCCTCCTCCCTCCATGGGTCCCCCCGAGCCCCTTTTCCCCATTCCGCCTCCCTCCATGGATCCCCCTAGCCCCCTTCCCCCACCCCTCCTCCCTCCATGCGCCCCCCAGAGCCCCCCTTCCCTACCCCACTTCCCTCCACTCGCCCCCCTAGCCCCCTTCCCCCATCCCTCCTCCCTCCATGCGCCCCCCAGAGCCCCCCTTCCCTACCCCACTTCCCTCCACTCGCCCCCCGAGCCCCCTTCCCCCACCCCTCTTCCCTCCATGGGTCCCCCCGAGTCCCCTTCCCCCATCTCTCCTCCCACCCTGCACCCCCCCCACCCTACCCCACTTCCCTCCATGCGCCCCCTGAGACCCCTTACCCCACCCCTCCTCCCTCCATGGATCCCCCCGAGCCCCCTTCCCCCACATCTCCTCCCACTCTGCACCCCCCCGAAACCCCCTACCCTACCCCACTTCCCTCCATGCGCCCCCTGAGACCCCTTACCCCACCCCTCCTCCCTCCATGGATCCCCCCGAGCCCCCTTCCCCCACATCTCCTCCCACTCTGCACCCCCCCGAAACCCCCTACCCTACCCCACTTCCCTCCATGCGCCCCCTGAGACCCCTTACCCCACCCCTCCTCCCTCCATGCGCCCACCAGAGCCCCCCTTCCCTACCCCACTTCCCTCCACTCGCCTCCCGAGCCCCCTTACCCCACCCCTCCTCCCTCCATGAATCCCCCCGAGCCCCCTTCCCCCACCTCTCTTCCCACCCTGCACCCCCCGGACCCGCCTACCCTACCCCACTTCCCTCCATGCACCCCCCGAGCCCCCTTACCCCACCCTTCCTCCCTCCATGGATCCCCCCGAGCCTCCTTACACCACCCCTCCTCCCTCCATGCGCCCCCCAAAGCCCCCCTTCCCTACTCCTACTTCCCTCCACTCGCCCCCCGAGCCCCCTTACCCCACCCCACCTCCCTCCATAGATTCCCCCGAACCCCCTTCCCCCACCCCTCCTCCCTCCATGCACCCCCCAGAGCCCCCCTTCCCTACTCCACTTCCCGCCATGCGCCCCCCGAGACCCCTTACCCCACCCCTCCTCCCTTCATGTGCCCCCCGACCGGCCTTCCCTCACCCCTCCTCCCTCCATAGATCCCCCCGAGCCCGCTTCCCCCATCCCTCCTCCCTCCATGAGCCCCCCAGAGCCCCCCTTCCCTACCCCACTTCCCTTCATGCGCCCCCCGACCCCCCTTACCCCACCCTCCTCCCTCCATGGATCCCCCCGAGCCCCCTTACCCCAGCCCTCCTCCCTCCATGGATCCCCCTGAGCCCCCTTACCCCACCCCTCCTCCCTCCATGGATCCCTCTGAGCCCCCTTACCCCACTCCTCCTCCCTCCATGGATTCCCCCGAGCCCCCTTACCCCACCCCTCCTCCCTCCATGTGCCCCCCGAGTCCCCTTACCCTACCCCTCCCTCCATGCACCCCCGAGACCCCTTACCCCACCCCTCCTACCTCCATGCACCCCCCGAGCCCCTTTACCTCACCCCTCCTCCCTCCATGGATCCCCCCGAGCCCCCTTACCCCACCCCTCCTCCCTCCATGCGCCTCCCGAGTCCCCTTCCCCCACCCCACCTCCCTCCATGGATCCCCCCGAACCCCCTTACCCCACCCTCCTCCCTCCATGGATCCCCCCGACCCCCCTTACCCCACCCTCCTCCCTCCATGGATCCCCCCGAGCGCCTTTACCCCACCCCTCCTCCCTCCATGGATCCCCCCGAGCCCCCTTACCCCACCCCTCCTCCCTCCATGCGCCCCCGAGACCCCTTCCCCCACCCCTCCTCCCACCCTGCACCCCAAGCCCCCTTCCCCCACCCCTCCTCCCTCCATGCACCCCCAGAGCCTCTTCCCCCACCCCTCCTCCCCATCTGTGCCCCCCAGAACCCTCTCCTCCCACCCTGTTCCTCCAGAGCCCCCTTCCCCCAGCCCTCCTCCCTCCATGCACCCCCCCAGAGCCTCTTCCCCCACCCCTCCTCCCACCTGCGTGCCCCAGAGCCCTCTTCCCTCACCCCTCCTCCCTCCATGTGCCCCCAGAGTCTTCTTCCTCCACCCCTATTCCCTCCATGCGCCCCCCCACAGTCCCCTTACCCCACCCCTGGCCCTGTGTGTTCGATAACCCTAGTGCCTGGCTCTGCCCCACCACCTGCACTGGGACCCCCCATCTCATCCCCCCTTCCTGCCCCAGATCCCCCACCTCACCCAGGGCCTGGCCCCCCATCCACTCCCCCAGCTCCCCCATCTCTCTCTCTCTCTCACCCAGGTTATTGGCTCTAGGGCCCATGGAGCATGGGGCAGACACTGACCCTCCCCACTCCCCTCCCCCCTGCACCCCGCAGGGGACCCCCCTCGCCATGTCAGCAGAGCGGGCCGAACTGCTGGTGAGCACCCTGGCCAGCACCGCCAGGCTGGTGCACAGGACCGAAGAGGCCCAGAAATCTGCCCAGGTACCTGCCCGGATGCCTGAGTCCCATTCCCCAGCCCAATCTCTTCCTACTACCCCAGGGACTAGGAGCTGCTGGGGGGATAGTGGTGGCAGTTAGGGGGGTTTGGGGTTGGGGAGTCTAGGCCTGTCTGGAGGGTTCCAATGGGGGTGCTTGCGGGCTGTGTTTCAAGGTGCCTTGGGGGCATGGGGGGTGTCTCAGCTGTCCAGGAGGGGTCTATGTTTCTATGAAGCCATGTCTATAGGAGAGCTCTATGGGAGGCTTTAGGGATGTCTATAGGGGATGTGTATAGGGGTGTTTATACAGAGGTATGTGGCTGTGTCAGTGTCCGGGGGATGTATAGAGGTGTCTATAGGTATTACCATAGGGGTGTGTCTAGGGGATGTGTACGGGGGTGTTTATACGGAGGTATGTGGCTGTGTCAGTGTCCGGGGGATGTATAGTGGTGTCTATAGGTATTACCATAGGGGTGTCTCTAGGGGATGTGTACGGGGGTGTTTATACGGAGGTATGTGGCTGTGTCAGTGTCCGGGGGATGTATAGTGGTGTCTATAGGTATTACCATAGGGGTGTGTCTAGGGGATGTGTACGGGGGAGTTTATACGGAGGTATGTGGTTGTGTCGGCGTCCGGGGGAATGTATAGAGGTGCCTATAGGTATTACCATAGGGGTGTGTCTAGGGGATGTGTACGGGGGTGTTTATACGGAGGTATGTGGGTGTCGGCGTCCGGGGGAATGTATAGAGGTGTCTATAGGTATTACCATAGGGGTGTCTCTAGGGGATGTGTACGGGGGTGTTTATATGGAGGTATGTGGGTGTCGGTGTCCGGGGGAATGTATAGAGGTGTCTATAGGTATTACCATAGGGGTGTCTCTAGGGGATGTGTACGGGGGTGTTTATACGGAGGTATGTGGTTGTGTCGGCGTCCGGGGGAATGTATAGAGGTGTCTATAGGTATTACCATAGGGGTGTCTCTAGGGGATGTGTACGGGGGTGTTTATACGGAGGTATGTGGTTGTGTCGGTGTCCGGGGGGATGTATAGTGGTGTCTATAGGTATTACCATAGGGGTGTCTCTAGGGGATGTGTACGGGGGTGTTTATACGGAGGTATGTGGTTGTGTCGGTGTCCGGGGGGATGTATAGTGGTGTCTATAGGTATTACCATAGGGGTGTCTCTAGGGGATGTGTACGGGGGTGTTTATACGGAGGTATGTGGTTGTGTCGGTGTCCGGGGGAATGTATAGAGGTGTCTCTATAGGTATTACCATAGGGGTGTGTCTAGAGGATGTGTACAGGGGTGTTTATACGGAGGTATGTGGTTGTGTCGATGTCCGGGGGAATGTATACAGGTGTCTATAGGTATTACCATAGGGGTGTCTCTAGGGGATGTGTACGGGGGTGTTTATACGGAGGTATGTGGTTGTGTCGGCGTCCGGGGGAATGTATAGAGGTGTCTATAGATATTACCATAGGGGTGTCTCTAGGGGATGTGTACAGGGGTGTTTATACGGAGGTATGTGGTTGTGTCGGCGTCCGGGGGAATGTATAGAGGTGTCTTTAGGGGATGTGTTCATGGTGTCCCTAAGGGGATCCATTGGGCAGGTGTCTGGGGGTGTCAGGGGGGTGCCTAAAGGGGTGTCCAGGCTCTGAGCACCCTCCTCCCCCCAGCTGGCCTGTTTCCATGCGGGGCAGGCGCTGGCCCAGGAGGGGAGGTGCTGTCTCCCCCCAAGCAGAGCTACCTGCAGGCCTGACGCCTGGGAGATGGGCTGCTGGGCTCCCTGCCAAAGCTGGACTATCGGGGGCTCTTCCAGTGCTTGGCCTGGCCCCCCCCCCCTA